>NW_028261385.1:115569610-115742110 GCF_051295495.1 Thamnophis sirtalis | reverse complement strand
GTTCTTGTCCCCAGTCTTGGAAATGAGACTGTGAAAAAGGAAGTAGAGGAAGGTATGTAAAGAACTTTGAACCAATATAAGTCATTTATGGTAATATTCAAGGTAGAAACAAATTTAATTAGCTTATAAATAATGTAGAGTTTAGAACTCCAAATAGAAAATCTAGGCTTTTGTCAAGGAAAGCTAGATCTAAGTCTTCTCAGAATAAGTTTTTTAGATGGATGATAATATTGGTTGGTATTTTCCCTTTAAAAAGGAGTTGGCTGGTACTGAGCCTCCATAAGTACCTGCTGAGGCTCTCATTTTTCACCCTTTATCTAGTAGAGCGCTTGTGTTAAGTGCTAAAGTTTGCAAGGGACTAGGAAAGGGAAAGGAAGTTCTGTGGTTTTCATTCAGGTGAAGTTAGGGTTAGGGAGTGGAGGAAATGTTTGTACATGAGTGCAGATCATGTAGTGAGAAGCTGCGTATGAGACTACATGAAAAGTTTTCTATGTGCATCTATATGTGAGGGAGAGCAAATTACATAAACATGTACATAAACATGCTAATTAATCTGTCCCCTAGCATTTGATATACTTAAACCTTTAAAGATTACTGACCTCTAGCTTAGACCGTTTGTATAGTTGTCCCTGTTTCTTCCTGTGCATGTCTGGGGAGGATAAGAAGTTGTGGATCAGCCCTAGATGCTACATACACCTAAAGTATTTTTATTAAGATTGCTATGGCCACAGATTCTTGCAAATCTAAATGTGCTTCCCTTCCTCCCTCTTTTACAGGTACTCCTTGACTTACAACGGTTTGTTTGAAGTTACAACAGCAATGAAGAAAGTGGTTTATGATTGGTTTTCACACTTACAACCAATGCAGCATTCCCATGGTTATATGATCAAAATTTGGGTTCTTGGCAACTGGCATGTATTTATGATAGTTGCAGAATCCCAGGATCATGTGATCGCAATTTGTGATTTTCCTAGCTGACGTCTGACAAGCAAAGGCAACAGGGAAAAACCAAATTCACTTAATGACCACATGATTCACTTAACAACTGCAGTGATTCACTCAGTAACCATGGCAAGGAAGGTCATAAAATAGAGTGTTACTCACTTAACAACTGTATTGCTGTGGTCATAAGTCAAGGAGTACCTGTATATATCATACGAATTAGGGAAGTGCCTGTTTGAGATGTTTTCATAACCGTCTCTCCTCATCTGAGTTTAAAGAGTGTTTACTGGTTGCCTTGGCAGTAAAACTCCTCTCCTTTCATCAAGATCATCCTCTTTATTCTCTGCATTATATGAATAAAGTGCAACTTCTTGTTTTCAAAGGTTTGATGCTGCCTGACTTGATTTCAGCTAAACTTATATCAAACTACAGTGTTGTTGAAATCCCAGATTCTGTCAATGATTTGCAGGGTTCCCGCACGGTAAGAACTTTTTATGGATGAAGTTTGTAAATCATGGCCAGAACAAACATGTCTTTTCCCAGGAACCCATTGCAGCAACAAAGGGCAGCTGTATGATTCCTGGAAAGATCACAGTTGTTTTAAGAAATTATTGACAGATGCACCATAGGCACCCATACATGGAACTGAACGTTGTAATCCCTAATTCTATCAGCTGTTATAATAGAACATTATTCTTTTTTTAAAACAATTTTTATTTATTTTTGAACAAAGACAAACAAACATTAAAAAAAAAACATCTTCCATTACAAATTGTAGAATGTGTGTCAGTTGGTTACAGTATTTCCATGCATCTCTTCCATTGTCATCACCTGCTTTTCATATCAAATCGCATATTTTAAATTCACCTATATTCATGTATATCACGATTATTATATCTCAACCTTAATTTGACTAATTGTTTTTACATCCTTTTATATATAATATTCAAAATCTAGAATAGGATTATATGATAACATTCTATTAAATCATCCTAAAATCATCCAATCGCAATACATTTTTATAACATATTCTAAATAAAGCTTTTAAACTTCCTCTCATATTCTCCATGTGTTGTTTATATAAAATTTCATATTATCAAACTAATATATATATATGTATTATCATTATCAATCATTATTTAATTATAGCTATTGTCACTTCATTTTATACATATGACTAGTGAACTAAATTTAGCTTAGTATTTATTATACATTTTCATTGCATCAATCTGTATCTTTCCAGTAATAGTGTAGTCTTTTATCCCTTGCCATTTGTAACATTAATATTCTAGTTACATCCTTTTATATATAATGTTCAAAATCTAAAATAGGATTATATGATAACATTCTATTAAATCTATTAAATCTATTAAAGAGCCGAGGTGGCGCAGTGGTTAAATGCAGCACTGCTGGCTACTTCAGCTGACTGCAGTTCTGCAGTTCGGCTGTTCAAATCTCACCGGCTCAGGGTTGACTCCTTCCGAGGTGGGTAAAATGAGGACCCGGATTGTTGTTGGGGGCAATATGCTGACTCTGTAAACCGCTTAGAGAGGGCTGAAAGCCCTATGAAGCGCTATATAAGTCTAACTTATTGCTATTGCTATTGCTAAATCATCCTAAAATCATCCAATTGCAATACATCTTTACAACATATTCTAGATAAAGCTTTTAAACCTCCTCTCATAATCGCCATGTGTTGTTTATATAAAATTTCATATTATCAAACTAATATATCTGTATGTATTGTTATCATTGTTAATCACGGTAGTATAAAAGAAGAGTTGGACTATAATGTTTCAATCTAAGCAGGAGTCTTAATCTGGGAAGGATTTGACACAGGATTTGCACTTTATCTTTTCTCTTGGCAGATTGTGAATTTATTGTCTCTGCTTTTATCCACAGCTCTCTAAGGCAATACAGTGGTTGGTCACTCAGTGTCCACAGTCTATCAGACTTTGCTGCCAGACCATCATGCAGTACCTTGAAGATGGCCTTCACTGTCATTTCACCCAGACTTTCTACCAAGATAAGTGGGAGAGACATATGGCTGGGTTACCCTCTCAAGACCCTAGCATCATAATAGAGCTGTACAACAGTGTGATACAGTTTCTGGCTGAAGTTGCCACTTCAGAAGATCTCAGGGATTTGTCCTGGCCTGTAACCGAATTTGCAGAGGCTGGAGGCAACAAGTGGCTTCCCCACCTCCAGTGGAACAAACCCAGCCATCTTGCATGGCTAAAGAAGGCTCTGCTGTCCTTTCAGATTCCACAAATGGATGTTCCTCCTTTCGGCGGTAAGAACCTTCTATCTAAGGGCAGATCGCAATTTTAATGTGCATAGAGATTTAAAATTGAATAAGCAGGCATGGGTTAATGTGTGTCTCGAAGGAATTGCAATGATTCGGTTAGGCCATTCCCAGATTTCTTGTAGACATTTTATCTGAGTAAAGTTGGGATATAAAATAAAAACTGTGATTTCCCCATAATTTGGCATAGTAAAATAAATGTGTTTCTGTTCCCCCTTCTCCCAGCTCCCTGGCTTCCTGTTTGTGCCATGATTTTCCAGTATGTGTCCCAAACAGCTAGCTCTCATCAGACCCAGGAAATACTCCAATCTCAGGTAGAGAATTTGTTGAGCAACATTTACTTGAAGTGGAAGGATCAGAAGCATGCCAGCGCAGAAAAAGATGGCCCTTCTGTTTGGGAAATTCCTTGGGATCAAATCTTGGCATTGTGCATTAATCATAAATTGAGAGACTGGAACCCTCCTCGCCTTTCAGTAGCACCGGGTAATAAAAATTATTTGAGCAATAATTTTTCAGTTTTGTTACAGATTTCTTTTTAAATTATATTTGATATATTAGTTTTGGAACCCTATACTTTAGAAAAAGTGTTGTTTTTTTATTAAACATTATTTGGGGAGACATGATCAAGATATATAAAATTATGCATGGCATGGAGAAAGTGGATTTTTCCTCTCAAATGTTTCTTCCACTGAAACCAGGATTTCAAAGGCTACTACTCTTGAACTTTCAGTGTTACCACCAGTTTCAAGGTAACATTTTTGGTAGTAATTTTTAGTAGCTCTGATTTGGGAAATGCTTGTCCAACCCTTTTCAGCTGAATATTCAAAAAAATGCATGGGCTTGAAACACAATCTTATTTAAATTTAATATTAAACTTTATTATTATTTACTAGTCCCACCCCAACTTAAAAATCATCTCAATAGCAACTCTAGAAGCCTCACAGAGCGGATATTGTTTTTATGCTCTAAAAGTCTCATTATTCTTGATAAAGAAAATGTTTTATGTTTTCAGTCTTTTGGTTTAACCTGTTTTAGAAGATGATATTAGTTAGAATTGCATCGAGAAAAACAAGTATTTATGCCATTAAGAGAAAAAGTCAAATCAATTTCTTTGTAGCATGTTAATAAAAATTTCTGAAATAATAACTTCAGTAAAAATACCAAGCTTATTCATTTCCATTTTAAATTAATTTTTCTACTTTATTTTGTGCAAGAAAAAATCTTAAAAAATGAAAAACATGAAAAAAATCTGCTGTATTCTTTCTATAAAAAATGGTTAAGTGTAGTCAGATTTCTTTATAAATTTCATTGTAAATAAGAGGTAAAAGTTTGTATTGCTGTTATATTATCATATTAAATACTTTTGTCAATTCCTGTATTTTAAACTTACTTTGAAATTTGATCGATAGGATAGAAAAGTTAAACAAATAAGCTCTCCGGTTCATATTCTATATCTGCATAGACTAAAATAAAAGGATAGATAGATAGATTGATTGCTTGTCTCCCTGCTTAGTTAAGCTAGCATTCTATATAAATGGATACAATTATTATTTTAAGAATAAAGTCATTGGGAGTTGGGCAGTTTAAATAAATAAGCATAAATAAATTGTGATGAACTTGGAAAAATCTGCTTGATGTTAATTTCCTGATGGTTGTATTTTTTTCATGTTTAGAAGCAGTTAATAAAGATGGGCAGATACACGTATATTTTTTAAAGGAGCAATTGCAAAAATTTGTTTGCCCTTTCTCATGGGAGGAAGCCAGATTAAAAACTCAGAAAGAGATCCAACAAAATCAAGAAAGGTAGGATTGTCTTTTTGTGTAAATGTTGTATTTATGAACAACAGATTTCTGTTTCATTGCTTTTTCTCCTAAAAACTAAGTGTAGCTGGCCTTGGACATAAACCATTTTTTATTATTACTATTGCCCTGAGTCCCTTTCCTTTCTTCTTGATTCAATATCCTTATTCAGAAGTAAGTAAGTATTAACAGAAGAAAATGTAATATGATGTACTTTGTGGCAAAATATGTAAATATCAATGAAGGGGATTGAAATGACGATTATTAAGCTACAATAATTGACCAGTGACCCTCTTTAAGGTGAGAAATCTCCGGGGAAGAAGGAGACTGAGGTCTACCTGAAGGGGCACCCTGAGGAATTTGCAGATTTTCTCAAAGACAAAATTGCTCGACTTTGTTCGCCTGTGCGCTGCTTGGAGAGTCCAAGCATGAGTTAAATTCAGTCTATTTGCCCTAGGACTGAGTAGAATTTTCTTTAACCACACCTCCTTTGCCTCATTGAGGTCAGTTTAAAAACTCAGTCCACCCGTTTGGACTAAAATTGGTGAGCTCCTCAGTTCTGAGCAAATAGACTGGGACTCTTCAATTGCAGTTAGAATATTTTTTTGTTTTTGTCTAGTAGTTTCTTGGATTTAGTTTAGTCAGTTTAGGTTCCTTTCTTTCCATTCATTGTAGCTGAAAGGTTTGTAGGTTCTCCTGGCTGCTGCTGCTGGTCGCAAGCAGCAGCAGGGAGTGGAGGTGCTCGTCCGGTGGCTGTTGGTGAGCACGGGGGTTTCAGGGGTCTCCCTGACTCTCCCCAGCTGTCTGTAGACTTTGCCTGGCTCCAGAGCTTCCATTTGGAGCTCCGGTCGTGTTTGACAGCTCTCCCTTCATTCCGACGAGTGCGGTGGCGATTTTGAAGGCGCAATTTCGCACACTTTCTTGTAACAGCTATCGGAGGCTGCAACTGTCAGTGGAGGCTTGCCATCGCAGCAAAACAGCATGGAGGACATTTTAAAACCATTTTCACTCCGTTTTCACAGAGAAAGCCTCGGAAGCCTCTGAAGATCCACGTTTAGTCCTCTCAGCTGCAGATCGCAGCTGGGGAGTGGCTGATCTTGTCCAGGGCGTCGGCAAGGTCTCCTCCCACCTTCGAATGTTAGCTGAGTGACATTGAAGTGGTTGGCCACCTGGTCATACTCCAGCTCCTGAAGCAGATCTGCGAGCACTTTGGAGCCGGCTGGTTCGCGCCTGGTGCCTTCCTACTGCTGCTGATCAACCTTGATCCTCAGCCACTGTCAGCTTGTGAAGAGCTTTCAGGCAGGAACAGAATGGCAGAAGGAGGTTTGATGACACAGGAGGACCTGGCTGGGCCTTCTTCGAAGTGCAGTAGGCCGGATCCTCTGCCACGAAGGGAGAAGGGAAGGAAGGACACTGAAGGGAAAGCTTCCCAGGGTTCCTCAGAGAGTAAAAGCTCTCATAAGGAGGAGTCTAGGAAACACAGATCACCAGCGAAAGCCTCTGACAAGACCCAGAGACAGGCTAAATCCCTGAGCATAGGGTCTCATTGCCTTGTCCTTCACCTGCTAGGTCTGGGGGAGGGATTTCACCTCCACCTGTAGGGGAACAATCGCCCTCTCCATTAGGTGAGGGGTCTCAGGAAGGATCCCCTGCTGCTTCTCTGGGATACCCTGACTCATCCAGTTCTTCCATAAGGGAAGAAATAGAGCCCATCCAGTGCTTCATCCCTGAGGAGGAGGAATCAAGGCCTAATAGAGAGAGGGCTCTCCAGGGCCCATCCAAAACTAGACCCATGGAGGACCAGGGGCCGGCTCTGTCAGCCGAAATGAGAGAGGTCATTGCCCAAGCCATTTCCCAGCACATTGCTGAGGGGATCCGTCAAAAGGAATCTCAATCCAGCCAGGCATCCAGGGCTTGTCCTCCACCTGCTCAAGCGACCACTTCCCACCCAGCATCTCCTGGTACCTCGGTAGTGACAGAGGAGTTCGTCTGGGAGGAGGAGACCATGGATGATTATGGGATGTCGGAGGGCATAGTTCTCCCCCCAGATAAGCCCGCCTTCACTGGCTTGTTCAAGCCTTCTGTGTTTACATTTATTTTACACAAGGCTAAGGTCTCCACTGAATTGGGTCCACCCTCGGAGGAGAAAGTGGTTCCCTCCACTTCTCAGGATCCCAAGGCAGGTCTCTTTAAGGAGAATGCCCCGGCTCAGGATCTTATCCCAGTCCCTGATTTGTTCATGGACATGGTCCAGCGTCAATGGGCGCATCCAGGTGCGCTGGCTAACCCCAGTGGCAGAGATAAGAATTTATACTCCTTGGAGCCCAAGATGGATGATATTCTGAAGTTGCCTGAGGTTAATGCCCTGGTGGTTTCTTTGACCTCCAATCTCCTAGATGGTCTCAAGCTGGAGGACAAGAAGGCGGAGAAAGCCTGTCATAAAACACACCAGGCAGCTCCCTGGGCCCTCAGGGCATCCACATCAGCATCTTTTTTCACGAGGGCATTCTTATTTTGGCTATATCAGTTGAGATCAAAAACCCCTTCCAAAGGTTCCAAGTGGCGCCATGATCTAAATAAGATCATTGCTGCAGTGGAATATTCTGCTGATGCGTCACTAAATGCAGCAAAGTTCACCTCCCGTGCTCTGGCCTCCAATGTCACCTCATGCCGCCTGCTATGACTCCAAATGAAAGCCAAATGGAAGCTGGCTTCAGCTCCATTCAAGGGGAGGGGTCAACTCTTCGGGGATTCCCTGGACAAACTGTTAATTGAGACCAAGGACAAAAGAAAGGTCCTCCAGTCCACGCTCAAAAAGAATGAGCGTAAGGGGTCCAATGCCTTCAGAAGGCAGCCATTTCATGCACAAGATGCCACACAACCTTCTACTTCCTATTCGTACCAAAGACCATACTCCCAGTCAGATGACAGGTCCCAAGATAGATCCTCATTTGGGTCCAGATGTAGGCAGCAGCAGCAGCACCCCTTTCGGAAGCCCTTTCATGGCGGTTCCAACAACCGCCAATTCCAACGCAACAAGTGACCCTCCCATAGGCAGCGGGTTACTGCTGAATGCCGACCGATGGACCACGTAGGTCCTCAATACCATCAGGAGGGGCCTGGTCCTGGAATTCCTATCCTTTCCTCCACAGACATTCAGACAATGTCCGCTCCCCAAGAACCCTCTCAAGCGGTCACTCATGCAGGCAGAAATTCTGCAAATAAAGGCCATAGAACCCGTACCGAAGGAGCAGGAAAAGAAGGGATTTTATTCCATTCCTGATCCCTAAGAGTTCAGGGAGGCTTCCTTGAAGGCTCCGGAACATGAAAAAGGAGCTTGGGGAGGGTGAAAAAAACATGCCAAAAGCGGGTGGGGAGGAGTACTAGTCTCACGTGCATGTGCAAGGGGGGAAGCATGCATAGCATTATTGGTGTGGCACACCATTGCATGACCCCCCCCCCCTGCGCTCCTTCCCACTTTTAGCCCGCAAGCCAAAAAAAGGTTCGCCATCACTGCTGTAGCCTATTGCAGCCTCCTGTTTGCTGCAAGGAGGTAAATTGCTGGGAGGCAGGGGCCAAAGGGTTGGGGCCAGTGGGTGAGTTGGGCTACATTCAGTGTATAAGATGCATCCAAATTTTCACCCTCTTTTAGGGGGAAAATGGTGCGTCTTACACTCCGAAAAATACGTGGTGTCCCTCCAAATCAATAGTGTTTTTTTCCTCAAGCCACTCCATTATTTCATCCAAGTAAGTATTGAAGCCTGATAATACAATTCCCAATCTGGTAGCCCAAACCATCTCTATTTTGGGAATCTTGCAACATTTTCAAACTTAGCCTTGCTTTTTTCCCTTGTCAAATATATTTTAATATTGTTTTTTTTAATTCTTCAAAATATTTTTTCCAGTTTTATTGGTATTGTTTGAAATAAATATAGTAATCTTGGCAAGATATTCATTTTTGTAGTGGCTACTCTTTCCATCAATGATAGTTGTAGATTTTTCCACTTCTCTAAATCTGGTTTAATTTATTTTGCCAATTTATAATAATTATCTTCTTTAATCGTTACACAACTTGTAAATTGCCAATTGACGTTATCAAATGCTTTCTGTGCATATAAAAAGATCAACTCCATTTGTTTTCCAGGGTGTGCTTCATAATATTCCAATGTATTTAAAATCATTCTCATATTGTTTTTAATCTGTAGGTAAGAAGCCATTTTGGTCTGAATGTAAAAATTCATTTAGAAACCTTTTTAGTCTCTCTGCCATTATTGAAGCGTATATTTTATAGTCAGCATTCAGTAAAGATATGTGCCTGTAGTTTTTTATCTGCATTAAATCTGAGTCTTCTTTCGGAATTAAAGTAATATTTGCTTCCATTCAGAAATATGGCATCTTCGCATCAATCAATACTTCATTACAGACTTCCAACATTGTTGGACCTAGAGTATCTTGTAAACATTTGTAAAATTCTGCTGGCAGCCCATCTGGTCCTGATGTTTTATTTTTCTTTTTTCTCTTAATCGCTTCTAACAGTTCCATCATTGATATTTGTTCATTTAACATATCTTTTACTTTTTCTGGTACTTTTGGTAGTTCTGCTTTTTCAAAATATTCTTTAATTTTCTCTTCTGAAACTTTCTCTTGCTCATAATAATCTTAAATTATTATTTTTTTATCCTCATTTTGGTAGTGTAAAGTTCCTTTCCCATCTCATGGCCTCAAAGAAAATGCACTGCCATATTTTTATGTTGCCTTTCTATTTCTGGCTTCACGTTGGGTATTTATGATTTATTATTGGTTGGTTGCTTTAATACTACAACTCAGTTTCGAGAGAAAGCAGTTGGATTAAATGAAGAACCAACATAAGGAAGTATTGTAATGTTTAACTTAACAGTAATAATTTAATAGAATTTCTCTCTTGAAAGCCAGGATGCTTGCAAATATACTGGTGATAATTAAGGAAGATTCTTACTTTCCTGTTCTCTCACTTAGGGATTTGGGGAAGAATTGGTATGTTTATCATTTTAAATAGGCTGCTGCTTTTTAGGTTGCAAGACAATAAAAACCTATCTGTACTGAATATATTGCTGTGTTTGTGATGTACAAACATACTAAAATGTTTCAATATGCTCATGTAATACTTGTTACCTATTTGTTTTTAGGTGCAATTCAAAGGGCCAATTGTTATCTATAAAGCCGTACATGGCAGTTGGCCTGGTTACTTGTGGGACTGCCTGTCTCCCATGGTATCTGCCCAGCCAATTCAATTAAACAACCCCAGAAGTATGCCTTTTTTGTAGCAGCACTTGCCCTCTGGAATGAGGTTTCCCTTGGCTGCCCCCCTCCCCCTCCTACCAGTGTTTCCAAGGGCCTTAAAAACCTGGCTCTTCATCCAGTCGTTTGGTAGAGTGTGTGAAGCCTTCTTGGATTGCATGGGTGGATTGGTTTCTTTTTCCTTCATAATCCTTGCCATCATTTATTATTTTACTTTCATCTCTCTCTCCTTTTAAATATTTTTACTTGTGAGCTACCCAGAGTCTTTGGGAATTGGATGGCATACACAGTTTAATAGTAATAATAATAATAGCAGCAACAACAGCCATGTTTTCCTGTCTTCTAGGTCTAAATTAAAGACTACTGGAAAACTGTATTCCCCTTTATTATCTCCAACTGAACACTGTGTCAGCAAAGAAATTAAAAAGAACGAGGAACTCAATTTTTCTGGTAGAGATCTCACACAGGCAGTTTCAGAAGTAGATCTTCTGCCAGAATGCCTGTCTGCTAAGCTACAGTTGGAGAAAGTAGAGAGCAAGAGGTAAGATTTCTCTCTTTCTTTACAAATGTTGAGAAGTGCTAAGAATGGGAATATGAATGGGTAGAAAGAACAGAAAAAACATAAAATGATGGGATTCAATATTCATTCATTTAGTTCTAGTTCTGATATTCTAGTCACTTAGAGTTGGGAGGCAGCAAATGTTATCAATAAATAAATAACATTAGGAATGTTATCTATTGATTGGAATAAGAGAAGAATAATATGGAAGGAAGATGGAAAGTTGAGAAAGATGATAAAGGAGAAAATGTATATTATAAAATTGTGAAAAGGTTTCCACAAATAGCCTATGCTGGCTGTGTGGGATATGTTGGATTAAATGGAGTGGTTATAATATGCAAAATAGAAAGTGAAATAAAATAGGGATTTTATTTTAAATTCTGTGCAAGAGCATTATCTCAATCCATTAGGTATTGAAACTAGTACCCCAACCTAGGGGATATGGCCAGAGGAGAAACAAATCACAGGCCCAATTACTTAGAATTGAGGACTGTAATACATATGTTGAACTTCTCTTTGCTCAGCAGTCATATATTTGTCATGATAGGGTATTGCCAGCCAAAAGATTGCATATTTTTCAGTTTTTTAAAATAGTAGGTTCAGCCCATGATGAAATGCTGAAAGGTATTTTACTGAATAAATGTTGAGAGTTACAGAGAAAGAGAAAGAAAGTTATACCAATCTGCATTTTTCAGATTATCAAGATACCCAACAAATGGTAATATATGTACACCTGGAACTGACATCTAGTTGCATAGTACCTTCTAGAACAGAGGCCTGCAACCTTAAACACTCAAGAGCCATTTGGACTTGTTTCCCACAGGAAAAAAAACCACAGGGAGCCACAAAACCTGGGTGGGCAGGGCCAACAATGCCACACCCACCCCATCACATGGACACCGCCCACAGCCACACCTACCCAGGTTTTGTGCCCCCGGAGTTGTCTGTGGGAAATGGGTCTCTTTCTCTCCCTCTAATTTCTATTTTTTTCTTTTTCCTCTCTCTCTTTCTTTCTTTCTATTGTTCCTTTTCTTTACTTTCTCTCCCTTCTCTCTCTCATGTTTCTTTTTCCTTTCTCTCATTTTCTCTCTCCCCCCCTCTCTCCCTCCCCTCCTCCCCTCCCTCCCTCTGCCTCCCTCCCTCTGCCTCCCTCCCTCCCTCCCTCTCTCTCTCTCTGGGCTGGCTGAGCAAGCACGAGCTGCGGTGACAGTGGCGGCTTCCCCAAAGATGACTCTCCTCCTCCTCTTCATGTAACCCCCTGGCCGGCTGTTGTGGAGCTGGGAGGGTGCGCACAAGCGGGGATTCAGGGAGCTCCCTGCGCAGCTCGTTCTTGCTTCTCAGCTTTGCGCCTGTCCCCCTTTCCTTCGTACCCTCCTCCCGGATGCCATTCCACCTTGCCAGCCCTCTTATTAGCAAGGTTGGTATTGGCCACAGCCAGGTTGGGCCAGTGGGATGATGATGATGGTTTATATTCATTATTAATGTTTTTGAACCTCTGTTGAACTGTCATGGGAAATAAATGTTTGTTTATGTGTTTCATTTTCTTTTGTCTAGATTTGATGAACAACTGCAGCAATTATTAGTTGAAGATTCTGAGACACTTCAGGACACCTTGCCTCTGCCTCTTTATCTTCCTGAATCTCTAGTATCTATGCCCCAGATTATTCAGCCATTCACCAGAATTCCAAAATCAAGAAGTCCAGAGGTAACATATAAATTAAAATATAATGGTGGTGGGCTGTAATATTAGACTTTCTGTTCACTTCCCTTGACCACTCTCTTCCTATTTTGAGAATTGGTGCAAGTCAGTTACAGAAAGGAGCCAGAAACAATAACACTAATTTATGTCCAGTTTGTTAGGTATCTCAAGCAAACTGTAAACCTGACACTTTTATTGCAGTGGAACTGCTATGATTAGGCCTTGTATTGTGGCTGCATCAAAGCCACCAGATTTGAGTTGTATATTACTTGTAATAGCAATCTCAAACCTCAGTGAAGCTGAGTATTCAATCCATAGTGCTGTCCTTGTCCATTAATGCTCAATGGTTGACTTAGTTGGGAAAGATGTGGGACTATAACTCAGGCAGAATCAGCATAATATAAAACCATATAAAATTGTGGCAAGATTCAAGCATACTTCTATATTCTAGAAATAGAATTGCTATTTTTTATGATAGCTTATATTATATAGTAGTCAGCACATCCACAGGCAGTAAAATGTCAAGATAGCAATAGCATCATAACAATTTATGTCCCACCCCTTTTGTATAACACATAAAATGGATAGGGCTTTAATAATGCTGCCACAATAACATTTAATCTTTTTGACCTCATCAATCATAGTCATTTTTAACATATTTCTCTAACCCAAATATGATTTATTTTGGGCATTCAATTGAGCTCAGTATCCAGTTAAAATCTTACTTGGGCATTACATTAATACAAGGTATGGCAATGTGTAAAAAGGGTTGACTCAAATGCTGGCATTCTCTACTTCTTAGGGTCCATCTCCCCCCCCCTCATTTTTTGGTTAATGAATATATTTTTCCTTTTAATGTAATGCTTAGGTCTTGATGCATTGTATTCTTTCATGCAGATTTCATTGAACTAATATTTATGTAATATTAATGAACATTCTATTATTTGCCTATCTGCCTATCCCAGGCCCTTGGAAAGGACTCTATAAGTGGATGAAAATGCCAAATCCACTCTTAATAACTGGTTAATCATGCAACCAATTATAATAACATCCTGCAAGAATAGATTTAATATTATTAAATGATAATCTGTCTATTCCAAATTCTTGGGAAGGACTTGCCAAATATGATTATGTAACCCAGTGGTTCCCAAACTTGGCAACTTTAAGACTTGTGGACTTCAACTCCCAGAATTCTCCAGCCAGCAGAGCAGAATTCTGGGAGTTGAAGTCCACAAGTCTTAAAGTTGCCACGTTTGGGAACCACTGATGTAACCAACCATAATTAGAGAACAAACTGTTGATTTAGGATTCCTGTTTCCTCAGTTCTATGTTTTCTGTGCTGAAAATAGCTTTTTCTTACATATGTTTGAATGTAAAAAGTACTCAGCATGTTTGGGAATATTAGAATTAACTGGGTTGATCCAACATATATAACTCAGGTTTCTTACAACCATTATATCCTATTCAAGTCTCTAGGTATTTGTCACTTTTCATTACTGCTTATCTACTTTGATTTTGAAAATGGTTTATGCTTCTCTCCTCTTCAGGTTGGGACGGAAAGGAGAGACATAGATTCCTCTTTATTTGGCAGACTGACATTGCTGAAACAACTGATTAAAGTTAATAAAGAAGAAGAAACAGCTTGTGAATTCCACATGTCTGCTTTGCTAGACATGGTAGATGCTTGATCAGCATTTCCTTAAACTAGAACAAGAGAGCTGACGATGTATGACATCAGACATGAATAACGAGAGTTTGCTTGAAAAAAGCCACGATAGATGGATGACTGTCTGATAATTCTGGCACAGGCAATACTTCCTTGATGAAGTTGAATGCATCTCTTGCTCTTTGACCTGGTTATTTTACTATATATGTATACCTGGGAATGTTCCATTAATCTGAATAGTATTTATTCCTATGAAAGCCAATTGTTATTTTTTATGAATTGTGCTCGTCTTTTTCTGCTTTACAATTCAGAATGAAGTTCTTATTTCCAGTCTACATTACAAATCATATTTTCAAGTTCTGGATTTTATCTGGAACTCTACTGTAAAAAGTGGAACATTCTTTGCATGATGCATTTTATGGGAATTTTATTTTATAGAGCTTATATTAAACAACTTCTAATGATTACTTTTTACGTAGTCATAGTTTCTATGTAAGAATTTACTGTATCCTGTAAATTGTATGTTGCTACCTTATGGACATGTAATATGTGCTATGTAGGCAAAGGCTTGAATTCTAAGAAAAGTTAATACAAAGAAGTTCATGGACAGAGCATTTCCTGTTTCTTTCCCTAGGATTTGGGAAAGGGTTTTCTGGATAATGTGGAATGCAGCAGAAGAGGAGGATAAAAACGTTCTTTGAATTTCCTTAAGTTCCCTCATATATATATGAGGGAAGGCTGAGTCAACCTTGAGCCCGTGAGATTTGAACCGCTGAACTGCAGATAACAGTCAGCTGAAGTGGCCTGCAGTACTGCACCCTAACCACTGCGCCACCTCGGCTCCTAATCCTATTAGGATTGGTCAATATGAATTTTATGAATATTGGAATGAATTTGTGGCCTTAATGTATCTTTTTCATTTGTATTGGTTTCCATGGTTGAAAAGAGATTTGAATTTCAGATGAAGTTACTTTCAGTCATGAAAGAGACTTGAAGTCTAGTGGAGAATCCAAGAACATTTGGCATCTAGGTTTTTTTTCTGTTCTGGGATATTAGAAACCTCTGTTCCATGAGACCCTAGAATTTTTTTTTATCATAAATGTTCTATCCTTTGTCTTCTGAGATCTATAAAAACCCTAATCTGAATTGACTGACTCAGCTCATTCTTTTGGAATAGTTTTATGAAGTGACTTCAGACTTTGTAGTCCTTGACTTATGACCACAATTGAGCCCAAAGTTTTTGTTGCTAAGTGAGACAGTTGCTAAGAGAATTTTGACCCATCTTATGACCTTTCTTGCCACAATTGTTAAGTGAATCACTGCAGTTGTTTAATAATACAGTTGTAAACTAAATCTAGCTTCCCCCTTGAATTTTGCTTGTCAGATCGCCAAAGGTGATCAAATGATTCTGGGACACTGCAACAGTTGCTAAGTATCCAAATTTTGATCACATGATCATGGAAATGCAGCAATGGTTGTGTGAAAAATGGTTATAAGTACTTTTTTCAGTGACATTGTAACTTTGAACAGTCACTAAATGAACTGTTGTAAATTGAGGACTACCTGTATTAAAACATTAGAACATATTTTTAATGAGTCTTTATCCAGAAAATATTATCAATTTGATGTAAATATTCTTAAATATACAAATTATAAAGTGGGCAGTAGCTTATTAAGACTAAGACACTCGGTAACTATATTTATCTTTTAAAACAATTAGCTAAGTATAATGTTTTGAAAGAGGTATTTATATTGTGACCAGATATTATTCCCCAGCTTTTGCATTTTTTCTGGTATATTGGATAGGGTGTATATTTTTTATAATTTGCATCTGATTATTATTCCATTGTTTTACTGAAATATGATTAATACACAGTATCAGCTAATTATACTAAAAAGAAAGTTATAAAGAAAATATATAGAAAATTCAAAAGACAACTACCATGTAAATAAAACAGATATTGCATATATACACATTTACCATATATGTAAGATACACTATTATAAACTATTGCTAGAAAGATAAATAATATAATCCATCCAAATTGTGAAATTGCAGTTCTTACTGTTGATGTTTCATTATTTTAACTTTATAATGAAATTTAAATGTTTCAATCATGTTTAATGTATATCAGCTACAAACCTTAAGACAAAAAAAAATTACACATAAGGTTTGCAGCTGATGATGTACATTAAAAATGATTGAATTTTTAAATTTAATCACAAGTTTCATTGATCCATTCTCTAAGGGAGCTTACAATTATAAAGTGGAAATGTTTTAGGCAAAGTGGAAGACTTCATTACATATATGTTTGGTTGGTTGATATTGAACAGGTAGACAAGTGCCTTACTGAACACTTCCAATTGGGGAATTGGAGTATGAGCTACAATTTGCCTGAGATTGCAGGATGATGTTTGAGGGATGGACATTCTTTGTTACTTGTTATATGCTTCTTTACAGCTTATATCATTTCCCCCTTTCCCCCCCAGACAGCAAAAAACTAGTTCAAGAGCTCGTAAATGAGGCTCATGAAACACAACCGCCTATAGGGCTGCAGATGGCCCGTTTTGCAGTATAGTATTAAGATCAAGTGGCTGGTTTCTGAGGGATTCCATTTAAAACTGAGCATCTATGTCTTGGATTTAGACCGAGTGTAATACTATGGTTCAGTCAATAAAGAAAGATGAACTCTGTGATTTGATGGCAACTCCTGGTGAATCCTATTTTATAAAGTTTATTACCGAATATTCATAGGCGTTGACTTAAAACCATTTGTTTAGCAATCATTTGGCGTTACAATGGCACTGAAAAAATGTACTTAGGACCATTTTTCACACTTATGCTCATTGAAGCATCCCCACAGTCATGTGATAAAAATTCAGATACTTGGCAGCAGCCTGTATTTATTGTTATTGTTATCTTGTTATCTTCTGACAAGCTAAGTCAACGGGGAAATCAATTACTAATGTTACTAATAACAGGATTCACTTAACTGTGGCCAAAAAGATTGTAAAAAAGGACAAATCTCACTTGACTGACTTGCTTAGCAACATAAATTTTGGGCTCAATTGTGGTTGTAACTTAAGGACTACCTATATTCTCTAAAATAAAGTAGGAATAGAGCAGATAAAATAAAGCATGTGTGATGTCTCAAACTGATTTGCCCATATGTATATGCCATCTACAAGTAATTCTCAATTTACAGCTGAGCCCAACATTTGTTAAGTGAATTTTGACCCATTTTATGACTTTTCTTGCCTCAATTATTAAGTGAATCACTGCAGTTGATAAGTTAGTAATCCGGTTGTGAAGTGAATCTGGTTTCCCCGTTGACTTTGCTTATCAGAAGGTCGTAAAAGGGGATCACATGATCTTGGGACATAGCAATGGTGATAAATATGATTCATTAGCCAAGCATCTGAATTTTGATCAAAATTTTGAATTTTGATCATAGGGATGCTGGAGAGCTCGTAATTGTGAAAAACGGTCATGAGTTGCTTTTTTCAGTGCTGTTGTAACTGAACGGTCACTAAATGAACTGTTGTAAGTCGAGGACTACCTGTACTTGTTTTATTCTAACGGCTTACAACACATGAGAAAAACTATAACTCTATACCTGCTATCAAACAAGTCAGTATGCTGTCTTAAAGGACTATTTGTTATATTCTAAAACATTGGGATAAGAATACACCTATGCTTAGTAAGAAAGCTTTTCCAGAGGCAGTGGGATACTACTGAGAATGTCAATCTTCTGGTCTCAGTCAACTCATACCACCAATTACTTTCAAGTTGGGTGATTGGTGCATCCTTCTGCTTTTGCTTTTTTTGTTTAGTGTATGGCACGTGTTAGCCAGGGATCACTGAAGCGGCTGGCTGCCTCTGTGAAAGGATTGTTTTCAGGCGGTGTTATCTTATCCGTAGGATGCCAGGATGCCAATAGATAATCAAGGGAGGCTCCTTTCCTGTCCCTACATGGTTTATTTGCTCATGGGAATCGAGCTGCCAAGCTGCCGACTTCAGCAGAGTGCAGGCTCAGCGTCTTACCATGAGAACAATGTCACTTAATATTATACTATTACTAACCCCTTAACAATCAAGCTCATGAAGAACTAGACAAACCAATCCATCATGTAGAACTAGAAAGTTTTGAAATATATAGTTAAAACAATTAGGACAACATGAATGGGGCATCCAGCAATTTGATATATGTCAAAATGCTCTATTTGAGGGAATGCACTAAAACAAGTTTCCAACTTATATTTATACTGTGTAATAAATAACTATATTCACACTAAATCTGAAGACTTTATTTCCTCAAACTATGATCCCCAGGCTAAATCTGACCTGCCATTTGTTTTTATACAGCCCATGAGCCATGAATGAACAGGCAAGTGGGTGGCAGATTATCAGTGCCATATTTCAGCCAAGGGCCGTGGATGCGTGAATATCCTAGGTGGCCATAAAGGCCTATCAGTCAGCCTGCTTTCTGACAGGCTGGCACTGTCCAATGGCTACTGTGCTGTTTGGCCTGCAGTCTTGCCATCTTATACCTGCAAAGACAGGTAGGATCAGGCCCTTGGTCAAAAGAATTTCCCGAATCCTAGTTTAGACCAGTTATGTTGCATAGTATGTTCTATTCAACATACAAAGTGAAGCAGGACAATTTTCTGTCACAGAATGATTCTCCCACAGAACGATGCTCTGCTCTGAGGAAACATATTTCAGCAAAACAACCTGAAACATATCCCAGTAAAACAAGCTTGTCAACTCATGAGTAGAAATCATAACTGCAGCAAGGGAATTTTCCACTGAAATCTTTCTTTTTGGCCAAACATCATTTCAGGGGAAAAAAATACCAAAAAAAAATGTTTCTGAGATGTTGAGACCAGCCAAATTGATCAGTCACATGGTTTTTTTTAAATATTAGACCCAAAATTTTGGATGGAATCACAACTAGCAGATAGGAATTTGTTAGCAGCTATCTTTCAAAAGGCAGTTTTGAAGGAAGAAAAGATTCAAAATGTTCAGACTCTGCCTTAAACTCGCTTATAAATGAGAGCTAGAAGTTCCTATTGCAGTTAGTGTAATTCTTACTTTTTGGACTTCATCCTGTTGTGAAAGTATAGGCAGTCTTCATCTTACATCCATTTGTTTACTGACCATTTGAAATTACAACACTACTGAAAAGTGACTTACAATCAGTACTCAACTATTGCAGCATCCACAGAGTCACATGATCAACATTTAGGAGCTTGGCAATTGGCATATATTGATGAGGGTTGGAGCATTGGGGGGTGTTTGTGTCACATGATTATCATTTGCTACTTTCCCAGCCAGCTTCCAAGAAGCAAAGTTAACAGAGTAAATTGCATATGCTTAATGACCATGAGTCACTTAACTGCTTAACAACCATGGCAGAAAAGGTCATAAACTTGCACAACTCACTTAACAACCACTTTGATTAACAATGGAAATTCTGGTCCCAATTGTGGTCATAAGTCAAGGACCATATATGTACTTATATGTCTTTTCAGTTCAACTTTATGGAAAGAGATGGGTACTCTTATTCAACAAATGTTCTTGGCATACAATTTGACATTATGTGATATGGTGAACAATCTACCTCATCACCATCAACATACAGAATTATTGGATGTCTACAATGGCTTCTTTTAAATAGAAATGGCTGTCAGTTTCATCAATAGGAAACAACATTCAGAATGCAGAATTTAAGATCTGACATTACAGTTCAGGATTCATTTAAGGGTTTCGTGTTTGCACAAACACTGCAGCAGCTAGTCCTCTGCCTACTGGCGCTAATTGAACATCTCAGCAATAATGACCAACTTTGTTAGAGATGAACCAGCCAAGCCTCTTTATTTAGCAAAAGCAAATAGTAAGTTCGTTAGATGACACTACGGGCTAATTTCACTAACTCAAACTGTTTCAATCGTTAACTGCCTCCCTCCAGCCACAATCTGTCACAGTTAGGCATAATCCAAGAACACGTTTGGTTTGCTGTGAAGCTTTAAATCACTTTAAATTCTACAGAGATCCCCAGCATGATGGGATTTTTCACCGGAAGATTTCCACCTGGTGTCAATGCCCTACAACTATATGTATCTATATCTGGAGTTACATTGGTTTGTCTGGCTTGAAAGAAGTTTTGCCTCACACCCTGCAAAGGGCTGTAGCCCCAACACATTATTTTTGCACTTAATTTGGAAGCGTCCCTTCTGTGCTCTTTGCGGCTTTCTTCCCATCCCCATTTTCTTGTCACTGATCTGAGCCAGACTCGCTTCCTTCGCATGGAAGCTCTGCAGCAGGCCACATTTAAGCTCTAAGGAGGAAAACCAGATCAAAGCGTGGAAGGGCTGGCGCTCCTCCGTGGCCTCGGCTTTAAATTTTCAATGGTGAAAGCGCCGGAATTTGACTTGCTGAGTCCCTGCATTTCTTTGGATCCTCTCGCTTGCTCCGTTAAAGCTACCAGCGCCTGTTATTGTTCCACATCCAATAACTCGTTTTTCTGTGACTACTCCCTGCAAAGGTTTCTCCTTTCCCATAGGAGACCAACAGCAAGCTTTACTTGGAAACTGACTCCGCCTTCAATTGTACCTCAACTCTCGTGATTGGCTCGTACTTTCATGGGCTTATATCAGTTCAGATCGGATGTTTCCAATAGCTTCTTGGGAATTGTAGTTCTCAAGAAGGAACTGCTTTGGGCCACGATTCACCCAAAAGACTTCATATCCCAGCGTGCCGCCGAAACAGTCGAGCTGTGAGGTGTGTAATAAGTCCAGCCTTGGCTGTACTTTATTTTATGCCGGTGCTTATGCTACTGCCTGCAGGCTTCAACCTTAGCTCAGAGTGTCAGGATGGATGGAACGTGAGTATTTTGGCATCTCTCCTATTTTAGGATTCTTCCAGAGCTTCCTGGTCGTTTTAGTTTTAGCTTTATTTGAAAAAATCACTAGGATGCTTTACTTGTGGCGATGCAAAAAGAAAAAAAAGAAAAAAAAGAAAAGAATGAAAAGTCCAGGACGTAATTGGTGATTTAAAAAATGACACATTTTCCCATGGTCTGAGAAGGGATTTGAATCTTCTGTGATCATCTACCCGTTAATTTTTTTGACAAAATGGGAATAATTAAAAACATATTTGTACTATGTATATATGATGTGATACATACATCATTGCTCTATGCTCTTTCTCTGTTAAACAATTTAAATCACACAGAGGCTGTTTGTGGTTTGGTTGTCCTTTTGTTTCCCAAAAAAAGGTTAATTTTGATAATATTTCATATTTATCAAATTCATTCTTGTATTTTATACATCTTTTTCTTCTTCTTCTGTATTATATTTCTCTACTATATCATAGAAAAACTTGAATTGGTTTGCAATAGCCATAAACCTTCTCTAGATTAAAAATAGTAAAATTGGCAAATCCCATATAAATGGCAGAATAAAAAGATACATGGTAAAAATAATCCCTTAAAATAGAGGTGCCGAGGGAGTTAGTGACCAGCCTTTTTATATCAGATGTAAAAAGGCTGGTTTAGTAAGAATGCCTGCAGCACATCAGCTTGGAGCCTGGATTCTTGGTACTCTGAGCTCAGAAAACATCAAGACCCAACAATTTAACCCTATTCTCATATATTCTCAGCTATTGCAAAGCAAATCATTCTCAAACATGTAAAAAGGTCACCAATGCAGCTCTTTAAATAGCAGTCCCAGAGAAAAGCCGTTTGAGGGGAATTTGATGTCAACAGAGATGTTTCTTTGGTTCATCTATTTGAAGGATTTAGAACTTTGTCCAAAAATAGAAGCCCTTTTAAATTAAATTAAAACATTGTAACTTTTCCCACATCATCTGTTGAAATTGACACAATCCCCAGTATCACGCCATCAGAAGGTGTGCAAGTAATTACTGGTGCATTTTTACTCTTAACAGTTTGAGTATATTAGCTGAGTACAATAGTCCTCAACTTACAATCACAATTGACCTCAATATTTCTTGTTAAGTGAGACATTTGTTAAGTGAATTTTGTCCCATTTTATGACCAGTTGTTAAGTGAATCACTGAAGATGATAAGTCAATAACCTGGTTGTTAATTGGATGTGGCTTCCCTATTGATTTTGCTTGTCAGAAGATTGCAAAAGATGATCATATGACCTTGGGACAATAAATAAACTGTTGTAAGTCGAGGACTACCTATATAAATATTGAACTAAGCCAAAGCACATTGAATTACCATTAGATGAATAGCCCATAATTGGCTGTTTGCATATCATGGTATGATTAATAGAAGGGATGCAAATGCTGAGATGCAGGAATGGGGCTGAATCCTCCACAAACCAAGCAGCTTCGCATTGGAAGCATACAGGGAGAAACAGTAGAGGTTTTATTTCCTGATTTAATTTTTTATTGGATTTTGAGATTAAACAGATATAGACTAACAGAAAATTGGAAGGGACCTTGGAGGTATTCTAGTGCTCAGGCAGAAAACCCTATATCATTTTAGACAAATGGTTGTCCAGTTTTTTCTTAAAAACTACCACTGTTGGAGCATTCATAACTTCTGGAAGAAAGCTGTTCTACTGATTAATTGTTCTGTTTTACTTATCCAATGGGTTTATTTCCTTACATTTTCTATTACATGTGGCTGTAGCGAGTTTTATTTTATCCACAGATAATCCATAGTTTAGTTTTAAGCTGGAATCCTAAAAAACAAGTTTCAGACACTGCTTGGACATTTTTCATTTGCAATGCTAGGATGAAGGCTTTACCTAGGGTCTCTCTTTTGCTTTTCACCCGTTAGATATTTACGGAGAAGAGGAGGCCCATATAAGACAGAACCAGCCACAGACTTAACCCGCTGGCGTTTGAGTAATGAAGAAGGTCGGCAGCGGTGGCGATATCTAGCAGATGGCGAGGGTGTGGAGCGGGAGCAGACTGCACTGGAGGCTCATTCTCTAGGGCTGGACACAGTAAGTGACTGATGCTGTTGTGAATATGAAATAGGAGGGGGATGGACAGCTTGCAAAACTCAGCAATTTCCTTCAAGTTCAGTCTTTAGGGAGCAGGACAGCTTGTCTGTTGCAAAATATTTCTGTACTCTAGCAGACATGGAAGAGAGCAAATTCATAGTGCATCTTTGGGTCATGTGAGGCACTGTGAAGATCTGTGGAGCTCTACTGTTAACATGAGTATCCACGAATTGTCCCATGACGCACATTGTCTTTGCAAAAGGGAAAATGGTAATGGTGGGAGAGCGCTCCATATTTCTGGGGAGCTTGTCTGTTATTAATTTCTTTTGGAAAAGGGCAAATATGGTGAAACCGATTTGCTTGACAAAAACCTCTGAAAGGACAAAACTATAAGAAGATGTGATGGAGTCAGATGGTTTATGTATACATGTCAGTGCTGGCCCTCTGTAAATTGGAGAAAGGATGCAAAAGCAATCTACGCCTCTCTTTTTAGAAAGATACCATCTGAAATACATGACTTATACTGCAGATTCCAACTTTTATTTCTAGTCGTCTGTAATTAGAAATATTACTTTCCAGTATATACAAGAAAGTGCTTGAAGAAGGCTCATATTCCATATATTTCTCTTACCAATATCTTTCAGTGTTTCAGGCATCAGTGTGTTGGATCTGGGTCCAGAAGCAATATTCAGCAGATTCTCACAAGGTGAAAGAGGATACTGCCCTTTAGGAAGCATACAGATACTGGCTGGTTCCATAAAACAATAGATTAGATGAAAGCAGGGCTAGATAACCTGTGATTTATCATACAGTAGGATTGGTCTAGTGCTTAAGGCATCAGGCTAGAAAGTGTGAAACTGAGTTCTAGTCCTGCATTAGCCATTAAAGGCTACTGGATTACCTCAAGCCAAGCATCCTCTCTCCACCCAGCTCACCTCACAGGGTTGTTGTAGGGAAAATAGGAGGAGCAAGGTGTTCTGAATATGTTCAATTGTTTGTAAAAACTAGTAAACAAAGAACAAGTAAACAAATTCACTATGAATCTTTTCTGGCTGGTATCAGAACTGTTTTTGGTTTGCCTAGAGAGCAAATCCAAGGTCAGCTGCTATCCTTTCCGTTGTACCAGAATCAGGGAGAGAGAGCAGTTAAGTACCCCTCCATACGTTGTACTGCTTGAATAAAGCAGTAGACTTCAGTGAACATCTTTATACATATGCCAGTTCCCTTTAGACTTTTATGGACCTACAGTCTGGTCATTTATATTACTTTTTGGTTCCAATTCTTTCTCTTTTGCAGACTAAAGTCTTCCCAATCTTGCCTACAGCCTGTACTGCAGAAGAGGCAGCGCTAAATGGGATGAAATTTTTTGCAGGCCTACAAGCAGAGGATGGTCATTGGGCTGAGGATTATGGAGGGCCTCTCTTTCTGTTGCCAGGTATTATTACAAGAAAGGTCCCAGTAGCTCCTTCTCACAGATGGTCATGCATTGGTCAGATGATCAGTGTTTTGTATCAAAGGCAAAAAATCTACTAAGCTACATTGGTTGTAGCTACTTCAGAATTAATTACCATATTTTTCAGAGTATAAAACGCACCAAAGTATAAGACGCACCAAGGTTTTGAAGAGGCAAATTTTAAAAAAAGTAGGTAGGTAGATAGAGAGAGAGGAAGAGAGAGAAATACAGTAAGTAGGTAGGGAGAGAGAGAGAGAGAATAGGTAGGTAGGTAGGTAGGTGGATAGAGGGGGAGGGGGAGGGAGAGAGAAATACAGTAGGTAGGTAGGAAGAGTGTGTGTGTAGGTAGGTAGGTAGAGGGATAGAGAGAGAAATAGAGAGAAATACAGTAGGTAGGGGAAGAGAGTAGATAGAGAGAGAGGGAGGGAGAAATACAGTAGGTAGGTAGGGAGAGAGAAAGAAAGTGTAGGTAGAGGGATAGAGAGAGAGAAATAGAAAGAGAGAGAGAAATACAGTAGGTAGGTAGGGAGAGAGTAGGTAGGTAGATAGATAGAGGGATAGAGAGAGATAGGGAGGGAGAAATATAGTAGGTAGGGATAGAGTAGGTAGGTAGATAAAGGGAGAGAGAGAGAGAAATAGAGAGATAGAGAGAGAGCGAGAAATACAGTAGGCAGGTAGGGGCTAGTGGGTGAGTGTAGGTAGGTAGGTAGAGGGATACAGAAAGAGAAATAGAAAGAGATAGATAGAGAGAAATACAGTAGATAGGTAGGGAGAGAGAGTAGGTAGGAAGGTAGGTAGATAGAGGGAGAGAGAGGGAGAAATACAGTAGGTAGATAGGGAGAGAGAGTAGGTAGGTAGGTAGATGTTTCCAGGTGCATTTATCCATGTGCTGAAGAAGGAAATCACTGACAATCTGCAGCACCTAAGACTTGTTTCTGCTGGCACAGCACTTGATCAATGTAATTCTCATCAATCAGTTAAAGAGCTTTCCAAAAGGGAAAAAAAAAGTTTTTTCACTATGGAAACCTCCCAAAAAAAGCCCGTTTTTCATGAAAATGGGCCCTTTTTTTCAAATAAAAGGCATGAATAGCCTTTGGGGGGGGGCTTGCAGAGTGCTCCTGGGGGGAGGCTGGGGGGGCAAAAATCAGCAAAAATGACCCGTTTTTTCACAAAAACAGGCCCGTTTTTTGTCAAAAAACTGCTTATGGAGGCTTATAGAGTGCTGCTGGGGGGGGGGGGGAGAAAACCACCCATTTTTTGCTTATTTCTGCCCTCCCTAGCCCCCAAGAGCTCTCTGAAAGCCTCCATAAGGGTATGCACGGCCATTTTGGTGAAGGGTTGGGACTTCAGGAGGCAAAAAATGCTGTATTCGATGTATAAGATGCACCCAGATTTTCAGTCTGTTTTTTTGAGGAAAAAAGGTGCGTCTTATACTCTGAAAAATACGGTAAATGTTTCTCTACATGCTACCAATTACTGACTAATAGTTTAAAAGGAATAGATAACTAGAACAAATTGGCTCATGACAGTGGTGAGTTTAAAAGACAGGTCTGTCTCCAGGCCTCTTGGAATCTTTTAAGTCTAAGCATTCCAATCATTGGATTTCAGCAGAAGCTCAGAGACCATTCATTAGTTCAACAGTTTGTTGTTGCTGCCTGAAAAGGCTTTCCATCCTTAACTGCATTTTTCTACCTTCTGGTCTTCTTCCAACAGGACTTCTGATTGTGTGCCATGTTGCTAAGATTCCACTCCCAGAAGAAAGTAGGAAGGAGATTGTGCGTTACTTGCGTTCAGTGCAACTCCCAGATGGAGGATGGGGCCTGTGAGTAAAGCTCAAAAGCCATTGCTTCAGAAGGACTTTCGCTATTTCTTTATCAGTGGTGGTGGCAGTAGCACTAGCAACATTTCAGTTCTCCTCAGCCTAAATAGAGATGTCCCTGATTGTTTTTTTCAATTGTAAATATCTTACAGCCACTCCTTTTTCCAGCTGGCAAATGCCATCCTGGTTCAGAAGGGACTGATATGCCGCTCTTGGTGTGGGCAGTGTGAATTCATAAGCATATTACACAGTGGCATATTATACATGTTTGAACCAAAGGCATAAAAAGGCAAACGCTCTTATTGCTGATGGGCATCAATGCCTAGCCAATTACTTCAGGAGCAAATGGTTGGGATTCCTAAGGAGAAGATGATACCTGTTTCAGGAATTGGCCAAGAGTGTTTAGTGCCTTAAGAAATCAGTAAGAAATCTACATTACTTTGCATTTTGAAAGGGTAGTAGAAATTTGTTATCTTGCAAAAATCTACTATTTCAGTGAAATATTTTATGAAACCTTGGAGAATCTTTCTCAGTCTTGGCATACTGCAACTATCATAAATATAAGTCAGTTGCCAAACATCTGAATTTTGACCATGTGACCACAGGGAAACTGCAATAGTCATAAGTGTGAAAAATGGTTATAAGTCACTTTTTTCAGTTCTTCTGTAACTTTGAACGCTTACTAAACAAATGGTTAGTTGAGAATTATCTGTATAGTTATTTCTAACATTTTTCTATCTCTAGGAAATATACAAGACATCAACTTGAACCAAAAAAGCTTGAGCATAATCTGTGCTTTTTATCCCTTACCTCCTTCCCTGCCAGTACTTTGTTTTATCCAATTTATCTGCTATTGCAATGGCCTGTAGCTTACTCTGTTTTGTATCTTATATATGTCTTTTATCATGTTGACTAATTTTTATTAATTTGGGGGCTCCGACATAGTTCACACCTGTGTTTATTAATAACATTTGTCCTGTCATAATCCACACTAATTTAAATATAAGCATAGATTTCCCTTTACATAAAACACTACTTTCTTAATAACTGTTCAGTAATTCTAGCGTCAAGATTGACAGATTTTTTATGAAGCCAAGAGGGGATAGACTGGACAATCATTTGACTGGGATAGCATAAGGCTTCTGCCTTGAGCAGAGGGTTGGACTAGAAGACTTCTGAGGTTCCTTCCATCACTATGATTTTATTACCAAAATGGTATAAAATAAAGGCAGAGGGAATGACTTTGGTAGAAAAAAAAGTATGAGAATGAGGGGAGGGCTTAGAACAGACAGTGGCTTTGTTTGGAATAGGTGGAAATTCTGTTGCTTAGTCCTATTTATGCTTCTTAAACCCCTTAAACTCAGCAAATGAAAATGATATGAATTTCAGGAAGACTTCTTAATGCTAGTTTAATGTGTAGTCTTGAAAACTATAAAAATAACTTCCAGACAAATTTATAGCAGATCAATTAAGGTGGAGTTACTTTAAAATGTTTCCTACCCACCTATGGGCTGGGAACTCCTGGCTGGTTCCTGCAGTTGTTTCCAATGCTTCTTCTAACAGATACATTAATTGTAGCTATAGATAGTGAAATGTCCAGACTTCTTTGTTTTCTTTTTAAAGCTATCCTTCCTATAGTTATATTTCTTGGAAAGAAATTTTAGATTTATTACATTGTTAAAATGCGTTAATAGCTTCCTTTCACAAATGAGGTTGAGGAATGACTTTCTGTCTAAAAGACATTGTCTTCTGTCTTCCACATTGTCTAGAAGGTGGAATGTTTAATTAATAGAAGAGAGAAAGAAACTCAAAACAGCCCAGATAACACCATATTTCTAATATTTATATGGCATTTATATGGCTTGGATGAATAGGAAACAAATCCATAGAGTTGTTATCACTAGTGCTCATTAAACTTTACTTCTCTGATTTATCATTTGAATGCTTAGGGATTATAGTATTAATTTTTCCTATTTCTGGTGAATTGATTCTGCAAGCAAACTGTAATTCTACCTAATCTCAATCTGCAGCATTATATTTCTCTCTTATGCATTTAAAATAAAACTCTAAAATATAGCCATTGTTCATCAAGTTGTAATAAAATTACTCCATGCTCTTTTATTTTGCCTTCGTTGGTTTAATCAGTTCTTAAAAATTCACAGAACTTGAAGTACAGTTGGGTTTTCTTGTGTGAACACATCTACCTAACACTTTTCTTGTTTGTTGTCTATTAGACACATTGAGGACTTGTCTAAGGTATTTTCTACTGCTCTGAACTACACGGCCATGCGTATTCTTGGAGTCAGCGCTGATGATCCAGATTTAGTGAAGGCTCGAAATAACCTCCATAGCAAAGGTGAATGACCAGCTGGAGCCTGGAAGTAAATGTGGCTTTTATTTTTCATTTTACCCTCATTTGATGCCTTTGGAAAAAAGGACTCTCTGCTTACAGAATAATCGCAAATTATGGTTTATGTGTTTATGGATTAAGTTGATTTCACCTCTTAATGACCATATTGGTACACTGTCTTTAGAAATATTTATCCCTATTCTGGCCCTTCAGGCCTTCCTGTCTTCAGTGTCTTTATTAGTGTCAATACCACTTCTTGTCATTTGTAACAGCTTTCTGAAACTCTTTATTAGGTTGCTTCCTGAGATCTTTGCCTATATTTACTTTAGTTTCTGTTTTCTTTTTGGCAATTTCCACTTCTTATTCTGACATCTAGTGTTCTTTATTCTATTTTTGGCAGTCTTTTTTCACATTTATTCTTAACAATTTCTCTGATATTATTCCTCATTTCCTCTGATCCTCTGTCAAATTAGGTTCAGGGCTTCCAAGCAATTCCTGACAAGCTCCTTGAAAATGGTGGATATATGCTCAAGATTGTATCATAGAAACAAGTTGGCTTTGTTCTTATGCTTTAGATTAGTTTGGAACTTATTCATTTTATTTGTCTTGTATGCCGCCCACTCCCGGAGGACTTGCACATGAACAGTTCATGATCTGTTCCATAGTGAGTGTCTGGCCACATTTTTGCTCTTGTAGCTGAGTCTTCCACATCCTTCTGTCAATAGCATAGTTATTTTCATTTTTGTATTCATCTTCTATGATGTCCAACACTTTAAATGTTTGAAGATTTTGATAGCAGTGAAGTAATTAGATTGCCAGAAACTGGTACATTGTTCTGTTCTTGAAGGAGAAGGAGTGGCAGAACCTGGAGGCAAGTCAAAAGAGGAATCAGCCTAGAGTGTTTACATAATCACAAACAGACTAAATCCACCTTGTCTTGAATTCCGTTGACTTTATCTAGTGGCAAAATAGTGCTAAAGTTTAGTTGAGTAAATTCCTGTGCATAAGCATGAATTGTAATAAATCAGTTTAATTGGAACTTCATGTGTGCTCCTGTCATTCATACCTGACCATTCCAGTTCAGTTTCCTAAGTCGTATAGTCCAACTATATTTTCTTCATCATGATTTCCACCATTGACCACCATTTCCACCATTCCAATCTCCAAATAGCACATTTTGTTTGCATATTCTACTGATTTCACATTAAACTGGATCATAAAACTTGTCCATAAAATTGGACAAGGTGGTCCAAACACTGGACCATAAAATTTCCTCTTTTTCTGCATCAGTGGTTGGAGAATATACTTGGATAACCTTCATATTAAAAGGTTGTACAGGAAGTGTAATGGCTAATATTTGATCATTGCTACATTATGCCCAAATACTACTTTCACTAGATCCTTCCTGATTATGAAAAAATGCAATTTCTTTGTTTTTGTGTCCTGGGTAGTAAACAGTATGGTCAACTGGCTGAAAATATCCAGTTGGCATTCATTTTAATTTGCTGATGCCAAAGACTTAAACATATAGCAAATACATTTCCTATTTCATTGTTTTGAGCTTTCCCATGTTCAGGAGGACTTGAGGGGGAATATTACATTTTTACTTTAGATTTTTCAATGCATTCTTGATTCTCTGTGATCATGTTTGTTATTATGAAAATCTAGGAGAAGAAAAAAAGATCAGCTTGATGCCAACCTGCCTCCTTTTCTAAATATCTAACTAAGAGGTTCCTCTGGTTTTCAGATGATATTTTCAGATGATTGAAGCTGCTCAGTAATTAACATGCCTAATGCTGTTCATTGATTAATAGTTTGCTATTTGCAGGAAATGGGAATGATTATGTGACCACTTGTGAATTAAATGTTACTTACATTATTCAATTTTCCTAGTGTAACGGCTCCTCTCCTAACTTGAGAAAGTAAAGACTCTTGAAACTGATTATTTCAAAAGGAACCTTTAATCAAGCAGGATGGAAACCATTAGAAGCAAAGCAGCACCTAAAAACCTTTAGGCCATGCAAATGGGATTAAGCTGATAATGACCCCTCTCCTTTGTCAGAATGCAGATTCTGACCAATATACAAGTGTGAAGATGCTTCCTTAACTCTTCTGCCCTGGGAGTCAATAAAGCACACGTTCCCATGGCTATCTCTAGTTAGACATCAAAGTTATATATCCTACATGGCTACCATAAACATCCCTCGAGAGATGTTGGGACCTTCAGTCTCCCGGTGACAGGAAACCAGTTGTAAAGTTGTAAAACTCAGTTGTTTCAGATGTAGCTAATGATTTAACTACGAGGCTCCCCTCCTCCCAATTGAATGGCAGTATCACTTTTAGGGATCTGACACCTAGGAAGCCTTTAAGTAGGAAGCACCATCTCTTCTTTCCTAAGAGTTCCCTGTTTTACTTAGCCTTGTGAGTAGATTTGTTCTTCTGGTCTACTCCAATGAATAGTAGGTATTTGTATTAGTTCTATGGGAGGTAAAAAGTTACTCACTAGCTCTTTCTTGCTTTCTCTCTGACTGAATAAATTGAAGCCACTCTTTTACTTTTTGTTTTCTACTGTATGTTGTACATTTTCCTGGGCAGAAACTTCAGGAGATATGAAAAGTCTATCTGTAAAGAATGACTCATAAAAACTGTTGTTATGAACAGGGCTAATGGAAAAAGAGGAAGGATGAGGCCAGACTATTTGGTAGCAGTGTCTTTTCGGGACTGAGAAGGCAAGACATACCACATAGGCGGAGGGAAAAAGGAGAACCGTAGCTCTTAAATGGATCATTTCTCCCCTTTCTTTTCCTCTGTAATAACTATGAACTGTTTATGTTTTATAAAGTTGTCAGCTGTTTTGATATTATTCTGTTTTGGAATTCTTCAGGTGGTGCTGTAGGAATCGCTTCCTGGGGTAAATTTTGGCTGGCTGTCTTGAATGTCTACAGTTGGGAAGGAATGAATACGTTGCTTCCTGAGATGTGGTGTGTAAATCATCATCAAGAAAATTATACCCAGCTTCTGTCTGTGTTCGTTATATGGATGGATGCACTTGACCCAAAAAATTCCCAACCCTGTTTACCATCCCCCCTTCCAAGACACAAAGGTTTCTTAGAATTTGCACATGCTCTTTGCAAGTCAGTTAATTTCCTATTCATTCAGATCAGTTTATTATATTTCAACCCATGTTCCAGATTATCCCCCCTATCTCCTTCCAAAACAGACCACTTGTAAGTTTAAACTGCTGAAAATTTATTTATGAGGTAAGAGGTATAGGGAAAGCTTCACAATGAATTCTTAGTTGTATTTTCATGGTGAGACTGAAGAAGTCACATTATTAATGGAATCTGTTTCAGTATTTAATATGAGGACTTTTTCCCTGGGCTCTTGAATGTCCTCCTTTACTTTCTCTTCTGTTTTCTTTTCTACAAGCTGAGGAGGAATTTCCTATATTTACTTTTAAAAATTCACCACAATGTTTAAGATTAGAATCTAATACCCCCTCCCCACAAGGAGTGTATGGAGCTTTAAGCACTACCAAATGGCTTTCTAAACTTGTCTACCAATTAGAGTAGCAAGAGTAAAAAGGGCCACTATATCACAGTTTTCATCTAAGACCAAAAGAGTACAACCTGATTCCAGTATTTTTGATACTGTCCCCAAAGGTGAAATTATTTATACACTGGACAACTTCATGGAGGCTCTTTGAGGTCTGATAATTGCTAGAGATGGGCATGCCAGTGGCCAATTTTTCAAAGCCTGCTGGATGAAGTGTGTTTAGGCAGCCACTCCATGTTTTGTTGTCATGATCTTTTTGCATTTCCTACAGTCAAGTTGTTACATTGTCTTTGCAGGCAATCGTCCACTGTTACGAGCTTTTCCCTTCTTTCCACTTCACAATAGGTTGTTTCCTTCATGGATGCCAGCTAACCCTTCCACACTTTGGTGTCATTGCCGCCAGGTTTACCTGCCAATGGCCTACTGCTATGCTGTCCGCCTCACTGCAGAAGAAGATGAACTTATCTTGAGCCTTCGACAGGTATTTCCCAAAGCATAACTTTCCTATTAGTCCAATGACTTTCAATTTCAATGGAATCTCTGATCTTGTTTAAGATGCAAGGTTGGGCCAATTTTCAGTTTCCCAGTCCCCAAAGGATTCCAAAATTGAAATGTAGGAAAATGCCTTTTGATCCCCCCCCTCTTTTTGCGCTCTCTCTCTCTCTCTCTCTCTCTCTCTCTCTCTCTCTCTCTCTCTCTCTCTCTCTCTCTCTCTATCTATCTATCTATCTATCTATCTATCTATATGGTGTACATGCTTCAAAAATTATTTCAAAGCGGTATTATGAAATGCATGGGATTAAGGCATCATTTTAAAGCAGCTACATTTTTCAGGCTTCCACACATTCAGCTCATTAAAGCACCCCTGTATTTAGTGCTGCTTTAAAGAGATGCTGTGCTTGTGCTCTTTCATATTCCAAAACATATTTCCAAATAGTTTTCAAAGAATGCACAGCCTTACTATTTAAGCTTGTAATTCTCTGTTCATAAAATAGAATAAAACCTCTGAAAATTTACCCAAGGGACTGAATGAAAGTGGCATACTGAACAACTGTACTGAAATGTACACATGCCTCATTTTACTTTACAGAAACACACATAATGAAAACATAGTAAAATCATTCATACAATACTGTATCATACAAAATCAATACATTTATGTATGTATTATTTTCTCATGAAAAAAAGAGTCAATTTTAGTTTGTTTCTTATTCATGTTATGAAGGTAAGTGGAGAAAGCTGGCCATACCACTCACTATATCTAGGCAATTTTCCATGGCAAATGACTTTAATTGCATTATCAAATGACTGACATCATCTTCTTTTGGAATATCTGCAGTTTTATGGTCCTCATTTAATTCTTTTGCTTCATCAGTTGTTTCCAGCACTTTTCCACTGGGTTGTACCTCAGTCAGTACTGATTGGAAAATTGCTTCTGAATCAGGGTCAGGGATTTGCTTCTGCAGACGAACCATAGATTTGGATCTTAGCATTGACCCACTGCAGAAGCTGGGCTCAGTAGTGCATTTACAGTAGAATGTTTTGATTATGCCTTGTCAAGAGGTTGAAGTTTTGATGTAGTGTTTGGTGGAAAAAATTCAGTTTCACATTTGTAGGATGATTCACTTGGGGATGGCTAGGACAATTGTCCACTGCAAGAAGAATGGGCCATTTCTTCTTCTTCATTTCTCAGTCAATATCACTTATCCCCTTCTCAAATAAGGCATCAGTCATCCATGTAGGTTTGTTAAGATTTCCAGGTGACGGGAAGGTCTTTGGGCTGCAGGTTCTTGAATGAGGATGGCTTTGCCAATTTACCGATCACCAAAGGTTTTAGCTTCTCTCCGGTTAAGTCAGTGCACAGCAGAACTGTGACTCATTCCTTAGAAAGTTTTCCTTTGTGGATGCCAGGTAAGCCTTCCACACTTTGGAATCATGTGGTTGTTAAATGAACCTCACTTCCCCCATTGACTATTTCTTTGAAGCCAGCTGGGAAAGTAACAAATGGTGATCACATGACCCTTGGACAGTGCAACTGTCATAAATACATGCCAGTTGTTAAAAAGTTGAATTTTGATCACGTGACCATGGGGATGCTGACTCAGTCGTAAGTGTGAAAGTTATAAGTCACTTTTTTCAGTGCCATTGTAATTTTGAATGGTCACTAAACAAATGGTTTAAGACTCCCTGTAGTCCAGATATCTCCACCAAGAGGCAGCACAGCAGGACCTGGCCCATAGCTTCTGTTTCTCCCTGACTTATATTTTAGAGGTGTTGCTAAATTGGCTGTTGAAAAGAGCAGGTGGAAGGGCATTACAGTGGGATAATCTAATTTATTTATTAAATGTACTTATGAAATGTATGTGACACTCATCTCACTGTAAAAGTAAGTCTTACAGCATAATAAAAAGATAATACAAAACAATTTTAAAAGTAAGAAAGATTAAATACAGATAAAAAACCAAGAGGACATATGACATGGTGGGGATATTCTCTCTGCATAGTCAGCCCCAGCATTAAGCACCCTTATTGGAGCCCTAGGCCAGCCAACAGAGCCAGGTTTTAAGGCTCTTCTGGGAGGCCAGGAATATGGGGCCAACCTTACCTTCAATGGAAGAATCTGCCAAATGTCGGGAGCCATAACAGAGAAGGCTCTTTTCCTAGATCCTGCCAAAGAAATTATTGCACATGGGAACTCGGTTTGCTGTGGCCTAGAGGTGGAGCTCTCGTCTCACAATCAGGAGGTTGGGAGTTCGATCCTAGGTAGAAGCAGATGTAGGGGCTCCTGCTTGGTCAGGAGGTTGGACTAGATGACCTGTAAGGTCCCTTCCAACTTTGTTAGATTTTTTTTTTTTTTTAGATTTTATTTAGCATTTATAGGCCGCCCTTTTCCCTGAGGGGACTCAGGGCGGCTTACAATAGTAAGGGAAGGGGAGTGAAAGACAAAATACAAAAGAAAATGTGAAATAACTAAAAAGTACTAAAACACAACATTCACTCAGTATTCGGGAGGGGCAAGAAAATTTATCCCCAGGCCTGACGGGCTAGCCAGATCTTGAGGGCTGTACGGAAGGCCTCGACTGTGGTCAGGGTACGAATCTCCACGGGGAGATTGTTCCATAGCGTCGGAGCAGCAACTGAGAAGGCTCTCCTCCGGGTGGTCGCCAGTCGGCACTGACTGGCGGATGGAATACGGAGGAGGCCCGCTCTATGCGATCTGATGGGACGCAGGGAGGTTATTGGCAGAAGGCAGTCTCTCAGATAGTCAGATCCACTACCATGGAGCGCTTTATGGGTGGTAAGTAAGACCTTGAATTGCACCCGGAGATCTACAGGCAGCCAGCGCAGCTCGCGGAGGATAGGTGTTATGTGGGCGAACCGAGGTGCGCCCACAATCACTCGCGCGGCCGCGTTCTGTACTAGCTGAAGTCTCCAGGTGCTCTTCAAGGGCAGCCCCATGTAGAGCACATTACAGTATTCCAGCTTAGAGATCACAAGGGCTCGAGTGACTGTCGTGAGAGCCTCCCGATTCAGGTAGGGTTGCAACTGGCGCACCAGGCGAACCTGGGCAAATGCCCCCCTGGTCACAGCTGATAGATGGTGATCAAAACTCAGCTGTGGGTCCAGGAGGACTCCCAAGTTGCGGACCCTGTCTGAGGGGTATAAGTTTTGTCCCCCCAGCCTGATTGATGGTACGGTGGTCAAATTATTGGGAGGAAAACACAACAGCCACTCGGTCTTGTCTGGGTTGAGCACCAGTTTGTTCGCTCTCATCCAGCCTTTAACAGCTTCCAGACCCTGGTTCATCACGTCCACCGCTTCATTGAGTTGGCACGGGGCGGACAGATACAATTGTGTATCGTCCGCATATTGGTGATACTTTATCCCGTGCCTCCGAATGATCTCGCCCAGCGGTTTCATGTATATGTTAAATAGGAGGGGGGACAAGACCGACCCCTGTGGCACCCCATATGTTAGGGGCCTCGGGGACGATCTCTGCCCACCCACCAACACCGACTGCGACCTGTCCGAGTGGTAGGAGGAGAACCACTGCAAAACAGTGCCGCCCACTCCCACCTCCCGCAGTCGTCGCAGAAGGATACCATGGTCGATGGTATCGAAAGCCGCTGAGAGGTCGAGGAGAACTAGGATGGACGCAAAGCCTCCATCCCTAGCTCTCCAGAGATCATCGGTCAATGCGACCAAAGCGGTTTCTGTGCTGTAACCTGGTCTGAAGCTGGACTGGAAGGGGTCAAGATAGTTTGCTTCCTCCAAGGTACGCTGAAGCTGGAGGGCCACCACTTTCTCAACAACCTTCCCCACATAGGGAAGGTTGGAGACTGGACGGTAGTTGTTAAGAACAGCTGGATCCAAAGACGGTTTCTTTAGAAGGGGTCTCACCACCGCTGCCTTAAGCTCGGTGGGGAAGTGCCCCTCCCGAAGAGATGCCACAACAACCGCTTGGATCCAGCCTCGTGTCACCTCACTGCTGTTGGCAACCAGCCAGGAGGGACACGGGTCCAGTACACAAGTGGAGGTACTCACAGCTCGCATAGCCTTGTCCACATCCCCAGAGGCAACTTCCTGAAACTCAACCCAGAGATGGTTTGCCAAGTCTTTCCCCTGTGTCTCAGCTGGCTCTGCAAGGGTGGAGTCTAGGTCCGCTCGAAACCGGGCAACTTTGTCCGCCAAGAACTGGACATACTCCTCAGCCTTACCCTGTAAGGGGTCCCCCGTCTCCCTCCTATTTAGGAGGGAGCGGGTTATCCTAAACAGGGCGGCTGGGCGGGACTCGGCGGACGCTACCAAGGAGGCAATGTGTGTTCTTTTTGCTGATCTTAAAGCACGGGTATACTCCTTGGTGCATGCTGTTACAAGTGCCCGGTTCAATTCGGACCTGTCTGATCTCCACAGGTGCTCTAGGCGTCTCCTCCGGCGCTTTATCTCCCGGAGCTCCTCGGTAAACCAAGGAGGCCTCCGGGGGCCGCTGACCCGGAGGGGCCGTAGTGGCGCAATCCGGTTTAGAGACCCCGAAGCTGCCGAGTGCCAGGCAGCTGCCGAGTGCCAGGCAGCGACATTGTTAATCTGTTAAAGGCTCTTCTCTTGGAGTGAGTGGGACTAGTCCAGCCCCCTACTCAAACAGGAAACTATAACATTTCAGACAAATGGTTGTCCAATTTCTTTTAGGATACGATATTAAATAAATATTGGGCAGGCACAATTGTTGTTTTTTTGGTCCCATGGTGGACTTTTGGAAGTCAGCGCTTCTGGCATGTTCCTTAAGTAACAGTTTTTTCTGTTCAAAACCCACTGAGTTTTCTTGTGGATCTTCAAATGCTAATTCTTTATTCTTCTGGGTTTCTTTTGTAGGAACTCTACGTACAAGACTACGACAGTATTGACTGGCCAGCACAAAAAAATAATATTGCTTCTGGGGATTTATACACACCACATAGTTGGCTACTGACTGTGATCTATGGTATGTACACCTGCTTCTTGCCAAAGGGCCTCCCTCATTTGTTCTTGCTAGATTCCATTTTACTGCAGAATAAAAAACGCTGCCAAGGAAACATCTTTGTAATTCCAAAAGGATCCTCAGGATATAAGGAAGATAAGCCTAACAGGTGTTTTTCCTAACGTTTCATTGTATCTAATGGTTCACCAAAATGACAGTGATAGTAACAGATATATTATTCTCCTATCTGACAACACCCTCCTTAGTCACTCGCATACCCTTGCACATCCTCTCCCATGGCAGCAGCCATCCCAAGCCACACTGCATTTGTGCCACTCCTTCCTGACCACCTGTTCACTCCCTTACTCACCCACACACTCCCTCCCTCTCTCTCCCACCTGGCAGCAGCCACTTATCTACCTGCCTTGTGAGCACCTGGGACTTGCAACTTTCTGCTGGTTTCCCCACTGATCTTGATTAATGGAAGTTGGCAGGAAGTTGCAAGGAAGTACTCACTTAAAAATCCATGATCCTTGTTTAACAACCGCAATAGGGACCACAGGGATTGCTATTGCTAAGTGATGTAGTCATGTGACTTAGGCTTTATGATCATATCGCTTCGCAATATAAATTTCAGTCCCAATTGCCATCATTTCCTGAAGATTACCTATACATTTAACAGGAAATGGCAAAACTATAAACGAAAGCCTTTGTTGGGGGGAGGGGGAATGAAGATTAAGAAAGGTGTAAAAACTAGACATGGTTTGCCTGGAGCAATATGTTAAATGGAAATTAGATGTGTTTCCCAGTTGCAGCTTGAATTACGATGGAAACATATGCTGGGTTGATTGTGCAAATTATATTGATTGTGCAAATCATATGCAAATTGATTGAATACAGTTTCTGTTGTATTTGCTTCTGATTTTTCAGAAGGTAAACTGAGTCTTCCATAGGTCTCTTTCTGCTTCTATTCCAGCAATAGCCAATATCTATGAGCAATTTCACATCAAAAAATTGAGACAGCGAGCCGTGGAGGAATTATATGATCATATCAAGGCTGATGACCAATTTACCAAGTTCATCAGCATTGGCCCTGTAAGTAATTTTTAAGTATCAATTAACTCAATAACACTGTATTGTATCATAAATTGCTCTGCACAAAATCAGTGGCACCATTGTTTGTGGTATCCTTGGTGCTCTCTGAGCTTGGGCTGTGTTTTTTGTTTTTGTTCACAACCAAGTTTCATTACTCAACAAGTACCATCATGAGTGCTGGGGAGTGTAGGGTTTGCTCCCTGTTTATATTCAGCAGCTTGCCCTGCCAGTATTGGTGGGGGTGGAGTTTTCTCCTTGGTTGCAGAACTGAACCAGACAGTTATAGAGGTGCAGATGACAGACTCAATAATTCCTCTGTAGAACAGTATCAGCAGCTCCTTGGGCAGTTTGAGCTTGTTGAGTTGGTGCAAGAAGAAGATTCTTTGCTGTGCTTTTTTGATGACGTTTTTGATGTTACGTGTCCATTTTAGGTCTTGAGATATGATAGAACCTAGAAATTTGAAGGTCTCTACTGTTGATACTGTGTTGTCTTGTACTGTAAGAGGTGGTAGTACGGTAGGGTTTCTCCTAAAGTCTATTTCTTTGGTTTTGAGTGTGTTCAGTTCCAGGTTGTTCTGGTCGAACTACAAGGCTAGTTGTTCAACCTCTCATCTGTATGTGGTTTCATCATTGTCTTGAATGAGACCAATCACTGTTGTATCATCTGCAAACTTCAGTAGTTTGCTCAGTAGTTAATATTCCTTTGATTTTTATGAAAAAGGTTATACTTTTAAATATTTCTCATCTGTGTCTACAGTTAAACAGAAGATACTGGTTTTCTCAGGAGTTTCTGAAATGATGAAGAGCTACATTTGTGAAGAGCACAGCTATTAGTCTCAGATGACTTTAGACTTTAGGAGGAAAATAATAGTTTTTTCTTTGCCTTTGTAGATATCTAAAACAATTAACATGCTCGTACGCTGGCATGTCGAAGGAGAGAAGTCTCCCGCATTCCAGGGACACATTTCTAGAATCTCGGACTATCTCTGGTAAGGCTTTGTTGAAATCCAAACTTGTCCAGCAAACTTTGTTAACCTGGAATCTTCCTGATATGTTGAACTATAGAATTAGCAATTCTGGTTAGGTATTTTGGGAGTTGACTTTGCAAAGTGTAAATTCTAGTCTGGTGCAACACAGCTAAATGATACCATGTTATGAAAGCTGTTATGTAGTTTGAAAGTGCAACATGGCTCTTAAATACTGCCTACTATCCTTTTGAAGATACCATATGTACTCCAAAATATATTTAAAAAGTAATTCCAGAATATAGATGGATTATTTTAGGTTATACAGGTAGTCCTCGACTTACAACCACTTGTTTAGTGACCCTATGAAGTTACAACGGCACTGAAAAGTGATCTACAACCAGTCCTCATGCTTACACTTCATCCCCACATGATTAAAATATGGGCACTTGGCAACTGGCATGTATTTATGACAGTTACATCATCCCAGGGTCACGTGGTCGCTATTTGTGACCTTCCCAGCCAGCTTCCAACAAGCAAAGTCAATGGAAGAAGCTGATTCATGTAAGGATCTCTTGATTCACTTCACAATTGCAGTGATTTACCTAACATCCATGGCAAAAAGATCATAAAATCTGGCATGACTCACCTAGCAACCATCTTGCTTAGCAATGGAAATTGTGGCTCCAGTTGGATTTGCTTGTGGCTGAACAGTCAGATTTTCCATATCCAGTGGACAAGCCAGATCCCACACCACATTTACCCACTGACAATAAGAAATGCACAGTGATGATGCCTCAGACCAATGTTGATGAGAGTTCTGAGTGACCAGTATACCCAACGTCAAACACTGGTTGCCCCAGTAAGTGGCGAGAAGAGCCCAGCGGCCTCCGTGAGGTCAGAGAAGCTCTTGGTACAAAGAGAGCCAGTCTGCACAAGAGGGCCAGTCTTCAACCATAATAGCAGATGCTCGCAACCACCTGATAGACTAAATCTGTAGAAAGTACTGGTTCTCATCTGAACTTTTACAATGTTGTGCGTTGTTAATATGAAAAGAGGAAGATGTTACAGATGTTATGTCTGCCTTGTGTGCAGCTTTATTCCTCTCTAGCATTCATCTCTATTGTTTTGTGATGCATTTCCTGCCATTCTAGGATTTACCTCTATCTGCTCTTGTGAGACCCTTCCTGTTCCTGGTGTGTGTGTAAATATAATTTCTTAATGAGGGCTTGTATAGTGTTTTTAACTGCATTTTATTAAACTACTTGAAACAGTTGTAAGTCAAAGACTATCTATTGTAGGGGAGAGATATCCTGAGATGAGAAGTACACATTAAAGTTCCAGGTAGAAAATCTTACAAAGTCATTTTTTCCCCTTCCATTTGTGTTGTGACTCACCACTCTAGGAAATCACTGCAGAGTTTTAGCGATAGGCCAATAAGTATAAGGGTGGGTCATCTAGCCTGCCTGCCTCCTTCCTCACATCCAGTCCTAATGTAGCCATTGTCTCTTATTCAAAAGGCCTTTCCAGGAATGACCAGAAGACCAATGTTCATGCTACTCATGGCTCACTGTTTATGATATATAAATATGTTTATGATAGTGAAACTTACAGGTCCCTTACCTGTTTCTTCTTTGCCATGCCTCTCATGCTTGCTTTTGCTTTTCTTGCAGGCTGGGACTGGATGGCATGAAGATGCAGGTAATCATTCCTGGCATGTTTTTATTTTGCTGAGGTCTGAACCCGTCTCACCGGGTAATGACTACTGCAGACTCTGCCAAGAGCTCTGCTTAAAATAACAGTAACAATAGTAATTTATTAATTTTTTTGTCATCTTGCTACTATCAACTTTGAGTGACTCATAACAATAAAAATGTACAATAAAATCAATTTTAAAAAGATGGCAAGCATGATGAAGTGAAGGGTCCTTCAAGTCAAAGACCTGAGTGAAAAGCCAAGTCTTCCTAGCTCTTTCAAACAATAGCAGAGTGGGGGCCGTTTGGATCTTGGTGGAATCTGTTCCCAGAGGGCAGGTGCTGCCCCTGGGAAGATCTAACTCTAGAGTCCCAATAGATGTCATGGTTTAATCCAAGGAACCTACACCATGCCAACCCTGCAGGAACAAATCTGCCAGACAAAAGCGAGGAGAGACAGGCAATCCCTGGAGCAAGCAAGCCCTATGCCAAGTAGTGCTTTTGTCCATCACCGTCAAGGCCATTAGAAGAGCAGTAGCACAACCTAGATGTCTGGCGAGCTCTCCAAATCTACATAAACCAGACATCAGAATTTAGAAAGACGGAACATCTTTTTGTCTCTTTCCAATCTTCCTCCCTGGTGCAAAAGGTATCAGTCACTACAATGGGCAGATGGGTTAGAAAGTGCATCGCTGCGGCCTATTCATCTAATCAGGAGCCGATCCCTCAAGGAATCACGGCACATTCAACCAGGAGTTCGGCCACCAGGAGTTCGGCCACCACTATGGTGTGGAGTACGCAGGCTTCCCTGGGAGAGATCTGCAGGGCAGTTGCGTGGGCACTCCCTTCGCCCTTTATTCGTAATTATATATTAGACAAGTTCACTTCGGTGGACGCTGCCTTTGGCCGTAGAGTTCTACAAGCAGTGCATGCTGACAGGTAGACCTACAGTCTCCTCCCTCTCAACGGGGACTAGCTTGGGTATGTCCCATACATGGTTGCTATCTCCACCTCTATTGAGAAAGGGCATTGGTACTTACCTGATACGCCTCTTCCAATAGAGTGGAGATAGCATCCAGCCCCGCCCTGTACGGAGACTGTTTTCCCATCAAGAACTGGGGAGGTGATTGATCAGTTGGTCTATGTTGGTTTTTTTATTGGTGTTTTTGGTCAGGATCTGAGTTGAATTGTTCACTAAAGTTGATCTTTGGATAACACGAGGAGTCTTTTTCTTCATCGTAAGCTGGGTGGAGTCACTCACAGGGACGGGTTATATAGGTGATTAATTAATTAGTAATCAGACTCAGTCCAATCAGAGAACGGACAGTGTTAATCCATACATGGATGCTATCTCCACTCTACTAGAAGAGGTGTATCAGGTAAGTACCAACACCTTTTTTTGTTGCCCCATGTGTGGCAAGGGATACATTTAGAAAGTAATTCCTAAATAGCAAAGGACTATCGACGTTTTTATTGCAGGAGAGAGAAATTGTCTTGAAGAGTACAGTAAGGTTCCAGGTAGAAGGTATTGGTGCTAGAACAGGTGTCTAACGCAGCCCACAGGCCACATCTATCACGTGTTAGCCCCATTTTCACCCGGTTTAGTGAAGGGGGAAAATGTCCTGATATGTCACATGAAAACGCCGTGATGAAGCGAGTTTGACACCCCTGTGCTACAGGAAAGGTTCCTGGAAGAGTATCCCTTAGCATACTGTCCTCTTGGAAGGGAGACCAGCTGCAATTGATTTTATGTAGTCTGCTGGCTGAAACAGTATGCATGATGTATATTTCAAAAAGTGTCATTTCAAACTATCTTCTCTTTTAGGGCACCAATGGATCACAGGTTTGGGATACAGCATTTGCTATCCAAGCTTTTCTGGAGGTAACAGCTTTTCACAAGTTTTTCTTGTTAATTTTAATGAACTTTGTGGAATAGTTAACTAGCTGCACTTTCCTATATCATAATTTAAATAAGAAATCTGCCCCAAAGCAGCTCTTTCAGCTTCAAATTGCAATTGTGAGAGAAAAACAAAACAAATGAAATTACATCACTTTCTACTCTATCTATTCAGTATGCTAATAGCCTTATTCTGGCTTCTTTTCCTTCCTTATTTTATTTACATTTTTAAACTGGATATAATTAATATAACTATATTGGCTATGGTTTGCAGTGAGTGTAAATAGTATTCTAGCAATAAACCCTAAATGGAAATTAATGGTAATAAAGTATTAAATAAAAAATTACAGAGATTGATTGGAATCTAAAATGATGTCTTTGCTTTACTTGATTAAACTCTTTTATTTAAAGGCTGGTGCCCATGAGAAGCCCGAATTTGACAACTGTCTGATACTTGCACATCAGCACTTCAGAATAGCACAGGTGAAAATGTCACATTCTAGTCCCTGATTATATTTGAAGGATTTTTTTCCCAGCGGCCACTGAGCTATGTACTGTAGACATGGTATCTATTGAACATTTGAGTATAAAAAGAACTAATCACATCAGAGAACAAACTAATCATTTCTGATAGTCCCAACAACAACATCTGCCTATCCCAGATCCTTACAAAGTACTTGATAGGTGGATAAAAAATTCTAAGTCCATCGCTCTTCTTAAAAATGAAAACCCTGAATCTGGAAAATAGAACTATGGAGAAAGGAAATGATAACTCCTATCCATTCTCATTCTATTATTCGTTTTTTATATCTTGCCTTTGTTTTTGTTTTTTTGTAAATAGCTCAAGTTTTTCCCCACAACAACTATCCTGTAAGGTGGGTTGGACTGAGAGAGAGTGATGGGCCCAAAATAACCCAGGCGTCTTTCACACTTATGGTGGGACTTGAACTCTCAATCTTCAGATTCCTATTCTACCACCTTAACCACTGGTTCTCTCTCCTCAAGCCCATAGCTAGAACTAAGTAACTGTTGTGGTTTACTCCTGCAAGATGCATATCATTATAATATTTTATCTCCTCCAGGTTCCAGATAATCCACCTAATTATGAAAAATACTACCGTCAGATGAACAAGGTATGATTGTACAAGGTAACAGAAAGTGGAAACAAGATCTTAAATTAGCTGTGAAAACTTCTCTGTGCCCTAGAACAGAACAGCTAGGGTGAATAAGAAGGGTGAAAGAAGCAAAGCAGGTTTGTAATTGTTGAGTGGATTTGGGGGTTTGTTGGAAGGAGCCTTCTGCATTCCTGCTTGTACACTGAATGATCTAACAGTGTAAGACCTCAGAGGCAGTCACACTGTAGGATTAAGGATAAGAGTGTTCAGTGAAAGGTTGTAGTCATTGGGCCATCTTTTAGCATTTCCCTTTCTTCTAGATGTGGCAGAATTGTTCTCTTTTCTCCAGAGGGCAAAATAGGGTGAGAGTGGCATTGGAATTGATTGTAATGATACATTATGGACTCTCATTCACTCAAGGCATTTAAAATAAATCTACCAGAGCCATGCTGCAAAAATCTGCATCATCATTAGAGAAGCAGAGTTTCATTGCTCCCATCTTCTAGATTCAGGTCAACAAATATCTAGACTTGCAGCTCACATATGCTAAACAGAGGCAGATAGAATATCTTGCCTGGTAATTTTTACCCCAAGAAGGAGTTGGAGGTTTCTAATATTTTCCTGAGTGCTACAGCAATGTGTTTAAGAGAGAAAGAAATAGTAAGGCAGAGAAATTAGAGCATAAGAATGAGAAAAAAAGGAAAAATTGTTGAGCCTAATACCACCATTCACTTTTCCAACTTTCCATCCTTGATTCCCTGTTCTGACACTACTTCATAGATGCAGTGTAATTTACTATTCCTTTTTACAATTTTGTCAACTCAATACAAGCATACAAGCATACATTTTTAGTTGTCCCCTTTCTCTCAACTCTTTGACTTTTCCTTTATAATCTCAATGTACATCTTTTGTATTGGTTATTTTGAATTCAATTAATACTCATGTAAGCATACATTCTTGTTTTTTTCTCTTTTTGTTTTATGACACATATTTCTCAAGGTTACCTTTCCCACCTCATTCAACATATTAATTCCTCCTAATAGTTTACATACTAATCACTAGCTTTTTACAAGTATTTACCTGTCTTTGATTTTCACCATATTTCATAAACTTTAGTTAGTTAGGATATGTAATTCGTTACTTCTTCTCGGTGAATGTTGCCATTTTAGTTTGCAAATTTGTTTTCTTTTGTGTTCTTTTTCGGTGTTCTGTGCTCCAAACCAAATTAAACCACTATTGTCTAATATCCACTAGGGTGGATTTCCCTTCAGCACTCGTGACTGTGGCTGGATCGTTGCTGACTGTACTGCAGAAGGTCTGAAATCTGTGATACTGTTACAGGAAAAGTGCCCATTCATCAAGGAACACATCCCCCCCAGTCGTCTCTTTGATGCTGTAAATGTGGTGAGCACAGAAAAGTAAATTTCTTCCTGAGAATCCATCTTCCCCACTTATTTTCATCTTGCCCATGCTGTGCAGAGTGACCAAAAGGGCAGAGATACTGAGGGGATAGCTGGGGGAGGGGGTTAAAGCAGAGGCAATTCATGCAGGGCAAAGAAATGGGAAATCCTTGTCCAATGACCATTGCTAAATGGCATGGTCCTGCAATATTTTGTTTAATGACTGTTTTGCTTAATGACAGAAATTCCATTTCCAATTAGGGTAATAACCCGAGGACTACATGTAGAGATTTCCAGACAAGAAGTAGTGCTATGTTTTCTCTTAATTGTATTTTTAGGCTGCCCTGATCAATTATGACTTTAGGTGGTAAATAACAAAGTAAAACAGAAACAATAATAGCCAAATAAAAGCAGCAGTACAGATTTCCTGCAGAGACATCACTTCCATGTGGGTAAAGGAATGGGATCTCCGCTAGCTTTTCTGTGGTGAAGATCTGGGAAAAGGATGAGTTGAACCTGGAGGAATCAACAGGAGCGAGGGGGAGCCTGGGCGCCGAAGGAGGAAGCAAGCAACTTCCCTATCGGACAAGGGAAAACCCCTTGAAATCATCGGAGAAGAAATTGGCATTCATGGCCGAGCTTGAGTGGTGACAGCAGCACATGAGGGAGAGAAGATAGCAACACAGCAACATCGGTGAGAATAAGTAAAACAACTAAACTAAAACGATGTAAATTCTACTAAAGATTCTTTGAGGTAGAATTTCAAAGCTTTGAAGCGAGCTGGATACAGTTCAATATTGGCAGCTATAAGGAGAGCTGAAAGCATGTGATTTCCTGTAGCAATAGAAGACTTGGAGTGATTTAAGAACGGAACGGAATAAGCAGAGGAGGAGAGGGCTGTTGGAGTGATTTGGACAATAAACAGAAATTGGAGCCAGATAAATCAGTGATAACAGCGAAGAAGGAGAGAGAAATACTTTGGAATACTTGAGAGAAAATATCGGATGATTGAAGAGCGCAAAAAAAAAAGCCTATACGAAAGAAGAGTAACACTGCCATCTAGTGGATGGTGAACTGAATAACAATATATAGGACAAATCTGCTGATGCAACATGAAAATATATATTTTTTGTTGTGATCTCTGAAATTGGACTAAAAAATATCTTTTATTTTGAAGGATAACATTGAAAGAAGAAATATAAAGCTAAACTGAACTGTGGTGAGATAAAATATTGTTGAATTGTATTGAACCATATTATAATTGGAAGAGAGAGCATAGAGGATATATGAACTATCTGTGATACTCTGAAATTATCAACGTTATAAATAGATGACATAATATATAATAGTATATAAGAATTAAATTAAGGATCTATTAGCCTAAACATACTGTATACCTTGAGAATATAAAAAAATAATAATAGTAATATAGTGTTGAAGTAGGGGGTAGCAGTTTGTAGTTATTAAACAGACGATATAAGGTTATATACTGAATCAAATCAAGAACGTGTTAGGTTAAATATATTGAATATTGCATGAATATTGTGTGTATTGACTTACATACAAACCCGAATATATAGAAATTAAATTGTTAGATTGTAAGATTGAATGATATTGAATTGAAATGTACATGGAAGAGGGAAAGTTCAAAGATTGAAGAGGCTGGTAAGAGAGTGGAAACAGGCAGTGGGCAAAGAGAAGTATATGCTATTGTGGGAAAACATTGTAAGGAAATTAAAATCAAAAATGACAAGTACAACAACAACAATTAGTAAAATGAATAGGAAGGCAGCATCCAATCCAGCATCACCAACGTCTTCACTCTCAAACCAGCATACAATTGCTTCCTTGACCTTTGTATCGCCTGGATTCAATGTTAACTGCAGTTTTTTCCTCTTAATTTCCTCTTCCAATTCTGTTCGTTTTACCCCTTGTTTATGTCTATGTGCTTTATTTATATTTATCAGTACTCCTCTCATATACGCTTTGCTTGCATCCCATACGAATTTCATAGGTGTACCTTTATTCATATTAAAAACAAAGTATTCGGTTAGCAATTTTTTACAATCATTGATATACTTTTCATATCGAAATAAGTTTTCATTCAATCTCCAAGACCTTCTTGCGTGTACCATCCCTCCCAATTCCATCCAAACTGGGTTATGATGCGAAAGGACCCTAGCCGCAATCTTTGTCTTCTTCACCCTAGAAAGCAAATCATTAGTGATTAGTATGAAATCAATCCTAGAAAAGGATTGATGTCTATCAGAAAATAAGGTAAAATCGTATTCCTCTGCATTTCTTTCTTGCCAGATATCTCTCAGTTCAAAATCATCCTTCATGTCAAAAAAGGATTTAGGTAGCTTTGCTCGCATCTTAGTATTTGGGCGAGAAATCTTCTTATCTCTCTTGGTATCTATAACGCCATTCCAGTCACCCAATAGTATACAAGTCCTATAATCCCACTGTACTAATTTAGCATGAAGATTTCTATAGAATCCGACTTGCTGTTGATTAGGAGCATAAATTCTCAAAAGCAATGTCTTTTTCCCTTCTAGGATTAGATCTAACGCGATGTATCTTCCATAGGGATCTGCTTCAATTAATTCAGCTTTCATATCTTTTCTTAAGTATACAACTATACCATTTTTCTTTTCCATAGCAGAAGCTACAAAATGTTGATCAAGTCTTGGGTTAATCAGATATTTTTGATCGGTTGATTTAATATGAGTTTCTTGCAAACAAATTATGTCATTCTTAAACTGTTTAAGATAGTGAAATATTTTCTTTCTCTTCTGTGGAGAATTCAATCCATTGACATTCCATGTTAAAATCTTAGTTGTCATCTTTGGTTACCTGAAGCTTTTTTAGAGCCTCCTGCATGGCCTGTTTAACCTTTGGCTTAGCTCCTCCCACTGCTTCTGGACTTGTTGCTGTAGCTCCTTGATCGATGGCAGGTGATTGTTGAGGTTGTTGCCTTTTAGCTTGTTGCTCCATTCGTCTAGTATAATCATACGGCTAGGTCTTTGTTCCATAACACCTTGCGCTTCTAGGAGAGAGAGATGATCCATCTTATCTGGTAGTTGTGTGGTTTGCTGTCTGTCTTGTCCTTCTTGTGATCTTTCTCCGGGTCCAGATGGTGCAGGATGTCCAGCCTTCAAAATATTATAGTAAAAATCTCGGGCTTTCCATACGGAGTTTAGACGATATCTTTGCCTATCAAATGTAAATATAATGCCAAATAGTGCGTCCCATCTGTACTGTATCTGACAGTTTCTAAGTTCTTCAACTAAAAAAGCATAATCTCTCCTGGCTCTTAGCATTTGAGGTGGTATCTCTTTCAAAACAGTCAGGTCTTGACCCCCAATTTGGAGCTTAGTGTTATAAGACTCTTGTAATATCGTGTTTCTGAGCTCTCTTGTAGTGAAATATATAACAATGTCTCGAGGGAGCTGCTTCTGCTTTGCGACCCAAGAGTTAACACGATAAACTTTATCGATTTGCCAGTCAAACTTAGCCCCCGGTCTTCCCACCAGACTATCAAAAGCTTCTGAAAGAATCTGTTTCAGGTTTTCCTGTTTTTCTTCATGCAACCCCCTTACTCTTAATGCCAGTTCCATTTGCCTGTACTGTATCATAATTTCTTTTTCAGCATTTTCAACTTTTTGTTGCACCACCTCTGTTTTTGATGTCAAGTTTATATTAGTTTCATTAAGATCCTCTAGACTATCTTCAATTCCGGAAACATGTTCTGTCAGTACAGTTACAAGCCCCAGCATATCATCTCTAATTTTAGCAACGCTGGCATCAATTTTATCATACAACTCCTCTTTAAGTTCTTTTATCTCCTCTTTTATCTCCTCTTTTATCTCCTCTTTAAAATCTTTAAATTTGTCTTCCACTTTAATTGTCTGAGTGTTGAGAGCCTCATTTAATTCCCTCAAGAAAAATTCTTTCGTTAGCAAATCTCCAGTAGGGGGCATGGAGAGCAGAGGCTGCGACTTTGTGCTAGGTATTGGCGATGTGCTTCTGGGGGCTGATGGAGGGGGTTTCAAATTAGGATTTGGTTTTGAGGCCATTCCAAGTTTTATCTTCAAGCAATTAGTAAAACTCTACTGGCCCACTGTACAGCTATGGAAAGAGGTACTAAATCTCCCCTTTATTTTGAAATTTATGAGGCTCTCTAGGACTTTGCAAAAGGTTTCAGAAGATAAACATTGTAGCGAAACAGTTCAGCATACTCATCGCCATTTTAAGTGTCTCTATATTAGCAGAGTTAACGGAAGAAAGAAAGTCTTGTAAAAGTGAAACTAATTAGTAAAACTCTGCTGGCCGGCTGTGAGGCAAAGTAATAAATCACTCCCTTCCTTTGAAGTTTTAAAGCTCCGTAGAACTTAACAAGGAGATTAAGAAAATAATCATTGTTACGCAAGAATTCAGCAGGCTCATCGCCATTTTAAATGCCTCTTTAAATAGCTAGATTAACGGAAGAAGATCTTGTAAAAATGAAGCTAGGATTTGAATAAACAATTAAAGTTCTCGCATACGAGTTCAGCTCGTATTAAAATCAAATAGTTCAAGCCTTGTTTTGAGTGGGAGAATGCTTACTTCGTGCTGCAAGGCAGCCGGAGATTCCCAGCATGGATACAGTTCTGCCTTCGGCTGGGCCCCCTCTCTCCGCAGACACAGAAGCTGCAAAGATCAAAAGGCACTTGCACAGCAGAACTAATTTTCTTCCCTTCTTGCCCAAAGAGTAAGATACCTTCAGACATCTGATAGACGATCGTCTAAACAGATAACGTGACCAGGAACTCGAGAGCAGCTATGTTAAGCTGCTTCCATCAGTAAGCCCCGCCCAGGAAGTCAAACCAGCATACAATTGAGAGCACACTGGGTCTAGAGAAAGCGAGCTCAACAATGAACCTTCAGTGTACGCAAGATGCATTAGCAATGATACAAGAAACAATGCTGAAAACACAAGAAACAATTACAAAAACAAAAGAAACAATTACAAAAACACAACAATCAATTACAAGCAATCACGAAGTAACTAGGAGAAATCATGAAGAAATTAAACTAGAAATGGGAGAAATGAAGAGAGATTAGAATAGATGATACAATAGGGAAAATACAAAGCGAAATAACAAAAAATGAACAAAAAATTCAAAAAGTAGAAACAAAGGTAGAAAAAACAGAGAAGAGAATAGAGATTGTAGATTAGAAGCTGACTACACTAAATAGACAATTAGGGAAAAAATAGTGTTTTTGGAACTTGAAAAAGCTGGCTTCTTTCTCCGCTTTCAAAATATAGTAGAAGAAAAGGAGGAGGATTTAGAGGAAACAATCACAGAGATTGTTGAGAACATATTACAAAAAAGCAAACAAGAAACAAGAAGGAAGGGACATAGACGAGGTGTATCAAATCCACACAAATTATGCCAGGAGACACAGGCTCCCACTTTACTAGAAAATCGGTAAGAGATGAAGTATATAAGAAAGTGAGAGAAGAACAAATAACATATAAAGGAAGCGAGAAATAGAAACAGAACAAAGAAAAATTCTTCTCACAGCAATATACGCGCCAAATAAAAACCAAAAAGAATTTTATAAGAAGATCCACCAAAAAATAATAGAAATAGAATATGATATATGTCTAATTGGTGACTTCAAAGCTATAACAGATATCAACGATGGCTCACGAAAAAACTAAAAGAGAAAGACGAATCTGAATATTACTCCGTATGGGATTTATTGGCTAGAGGAAAGGAGGGGAAAAGCAGGAAAGCAAAAAAGAACGGAAGAAAGATGAACAAAACAATAGACAACTACAAAACCGGAAAAGGATTAAAAGATTGAAATATGAGATAGACTATAGCAAATAAATATTACACAAAATGATGTAAATGTAGTAAAAACTGTTATACATAGAATATATAGAATATTACATATAGAATGAAAAAAATGTGTGAAATAAAGTAAATGCACAAATATATAAAATCAGTTATAAAAGATTTAATATATTATATACTAGCTGTACCCGGCCATGCGTTGCTGTGACCCAGTTTGGGCGTAGTGGGGTGGCGGGTGGGTGCTGCCATTGGTCAGGACTTGGGGCTGCTGGGCCGGGCGAGGCTGGTTGGGGGAGATAGTGCCGGGGCTGTCGACCTTGTGGAAGTTGTTGAGCATCTCCTCGGAGGAGCTGCGCTCAGGCTTCCCCAAGTCGGTGGCTCAGGAGAGTGAGATGTCTAGGATCTCGGAGGAGGAGAAGTCCTTGGTGTGCCTCCTCACGGGGCACCCAGGGGCTGCCCCAGCCCCACTTCACCTTAGGCTGCCACCGCCCCGTCAAAACTGCCTTGGCGAGGCCGTAGCTGGCTCGCTGTGAGGTGGGGTGGAAAGTGCGTGCAGCTAGCTCCGCCTCCGCCTCCTCTGGAGCTCCACTGGGCTGGCCTGGGGTAGGCTGGCTTAAGGACGGGGGGAGGCGGCCGAGGGATGGTGTAGGTGGCACCCCGCTGCAGACAGCAAAGGCCCGGCGGGAGGGGAGGGAGAGAGGGGAGGCAGAGGCCGAAGGGCTTTGGCTCCCCTTGGTGGAAATGGCCAAAGCTCGTCAGATGAGGGGTGGAAAGGGGAAAGGGTGTGGCCGCAGCCCAGCAACACTTATAAAGGGACCGTCGAGGTGAAGCTGGAGAGAGGTTGAATTGTTCCGAATATAGTATACTCACTAAATGAACGCTATGATAAATGACACAGCTCAATTCCAATGCAATGTCACACAAAATAATTAAATCAAAATGAAAATAAATCGAAATCTATGAAAATTCAATATAACAATGCAATTGGAAACATTGAAATGGAATCATGAAATATTTAGTATAGTGTGTGTTGCCTTTACGTCCACCAGATGGCGCTGGAAACATTGAAATGGAATCATGAAATATTTAGTATAGCATGTGTTGCTGTCACGTCCACCAGATGGCACTGGAAACATTGAAATGGAATTATGAAATATTTGGTATAGCGTGTGTTGCTTTTACATCCATCAGATGGCGCTGGAAACATTGAAATGGAATAATGAAATATTTAGTATAGCGTGTGTTCTTTTACGTCCACCAGATGGCATTGGTTTTCAAAAAAGCATTTTTTACAAAAAGTAATGTTTTTACCTGTCACAGGTGTGACATCTATGTGATATACATATATAATATACGCCATTCGAATGCAACGTTGTGTCAAAATTTCAAAGCAATCGGTGAAGCACTTTCAGAGATTAGCAATTTTGAACAAACAATCATTACATTTTTATTTATATAGATTATACAAAACAACATAAATGTAGTAAAAACTACTATACATAGAACATATAGAATATTATATATAGTCATAGTTATAAAATATTTATTTGTATAGATAAAACAGACATCATAGATAGGTAAAAAATGTAATGTGTTGCAAAGATGTAAAGTTTGTAGAAACAAAATATTTTTTTTTAAAAAAAGCAGCAGTACAAGGTGTGCCCACAAACAATAAGTTAGACTGAATTCACAGAGGAATTGTGATTTTCAGGGAAGTATGGGGCTGAATATACATCTAGATCAGCGATTCTCAACCTGTGGGTCGCGACCCCTTTGGGGGTCGAACAACCTTTTCACAGGGGTCACCGAGGAGCCTCCCACAAAGAGGCTAGTGAGAAGCTGTCCCAAAGGAAAGGAGCGGCTTGGGTTCCCCACACGGCGGAAGGAGAGGTGCCAGAAGACTGACAGGCTTCCCAGCAGGCATTTTTCAGCAAGTGTTCCTGCCAGGGAGCTCCTACAGGGCGCACTCCTTCGCCAGGGTTGAGCTGCATCAAAGGGGAAGGCTTGGGCAGTGAGAAGGGTAACGGCTGAGGAGAGGCTGCGGCGGTGGCCGAGTTTCCACCTGACATCGCTTCCCTGCCCCCGGCACAGACCTGGCTCTGCTGAGCTGGCTCTGCTTAGTTCCGCCAGGATCCGAGGGGGAAATTGTTAGCTGCTCATCTCTAGCGCGTGCACAAGCAAAATACCCTCCTGGGCCAGGATCAAGGCGGAGGGGACAACACTGCGCAATGAGGTGAGTAACTGGGTACACAGCACAGGGGAGCCACGCTGCGCAGGAGACTCCAGCATCAGACTAGGTCGGTGTGAGCTGCTGTCCCCTTCGTGTTGGCTCAGGAAGGAGGGGAATGGGGAGCAGCAGCAGCTGGTTGGGTGCAGGGAGGGAAGAGCTCCAGTTCTCCTGTGCTGCACATGGCTCTCCTTGCGCAGAGCCCTGGAACTCTTCCCTCTCTGCATCCAGAGGTGGCTGCTCCGGCTCTTTCCTGAGCCAACACGAAGGGGACCTGGCACTGAGGAGTCTGGCGCTGAGGAGTCTCCTGCGCAGCATGGCTCTCCTGCGCAGCACAACTAGCTACTCACTTCTCAGTGGCGGCAGCGGAAGGAGTCGCTGTCCCCGCCACCGTGATCCCGGCCCAGGAAGGTATTTTGCTTGCACGTGCAAGAAAGAGATGAAAGAGAAAAAGGGAGAAAGAGAGAGAGATAGAGAGAGAGAGAAATGAAAGAGCTGGAAGGAGGGAATGGGAAAGAGGGAAAATAGAGGGAGAAGGGGGAGAGGGAAAAGAGAGGGAAACAAATCAGGGGGAAAGAAAGGAAGAGAAAAGAAAGAAAAAGAAAGAGAAAAGAAAGAAAAAGAAAGAAAGAAAGAAAGAAAGAAAGAAAGAAAGACTAACTTTCTCAGACCTATGACGAAAGCAATGGCAAGCTAGATCTCTTGCCAAGAAAACTGCAGTTTGCCAGAAGGCACAAATTGGAAGCAAGTCTGATATTTTTTAAAGAAAGCAAAAGAGAAGGCGAAAAAATGCATCTGAAAATAAGATTATTTATAATTTAGATAACATATTATATTGTCAAACTCAAAAGAAATCAAAATATATATCCTATTGCTATTAGTACAATCTTGCCAGTTTTTATCAACGTAGAGTTCACTATGAATAGAATGCCGAGAAGCAATTTCCTACAATTAATAACTTTATTTTGGATTTGCTATCATGTTCAATGAGAAAGAAAGAAAAAGAAAGAAGGAAAGGAAAGGAAGAAAGAAGAGAAAGGAAGAGGAAAAATAGAGAAAAACAGAAATGAGAGGGAGGGGGAGAGAAGAGAGAGAGACCCTATTCCCACAGAAAACACTGAGCCATGAAACCTGGGTAGGCCTTTCGGCGGGGGGGGGATGTCATGTGACTGGGTGGGAGTGATGTTGAGTTGGCTCTTTGAGTGTTTTAAGATTGCCTACCCCTGTGCTACACCATGCTTCAAGACAAAATTTCATTTATTTGTAATTAGAAATAAATATTTCACAATATATAATTACATATTGTTTTTGTGATTAATCACTATGCTTTAATTATGTTCAACTTATAGCAATAAAAATACATCCTGCATATCAGATATTTACATTACAGTTCATAACAGTAGCAAAATTATAGTTACGTAGTAGCAATGAAAATAATTTTATGGTTGGGGATCACCACAACATGAGTAACTGTATTAAAGGGTTGCGGCATTAGGAAGGTGAGAACCACTGATCTAGATGGAGTGATGGCTCCATTAGAGACGATTTTCAAGGCAGATAAAGTCTGAACCTTTTTGCAGCTTCCTGGACTCCTCTTTGACCAAGTCAGATTGTTCTTTGTCCTCTCTCTCTCTTTAGCTGCTAAACATGCAGAATGCGGATGGTGGCTTTTCAACCTATGAAACTATGCGCGGAGGCTGGTTGTTGGAGTTGTTGAATCCTTCAGAGGTATTTGGTAAGAGTGAAAACTTATATGGCTTCTTTACTTTCTCTAGAAGGCCTTCGGTTCCCTTTCTACACAATTCATGTCAGTCTCTGCTACGGTTTATTCTGTCCAAGGGATGGTTGCCTTTATAGAATAAAGATGGGTTGAATCTACCGCCCTCCCCTCACTTTCCCACTGCTCAGCAGTTTTCTTGCCTTTTGATGGCTTCACCATGTAAAACGTGCCAGAATTTCACTGGAAGAAAGAAAAGTACCGTATTTTTCTAAGTATAAGATGCTCTGAAGTATAAGATGCACCTAGCTTTTGGGGAGAGAAACAAGGGGAAAAAATCTTCCTCTGCCTTCCAGCAATTTGCCTCCTTGCAACAAACAGCAAACAGTACAGACGATATACACTGTTTGTGGTGTTATATTTCAGACTATACTTCTACAGACGCTGTTAAAATTGATGTGGCTTTCTGGAAGTATACATTATTCTCTGCTATTTAAAAAAAGATACAATAGCATTGGGCCTCTTCAGGTCAAGCATTTATTTTAAAAAGGTTCTTCTTTTTGTTAAGTCGTCTAGAACAATAATAAAGTAGTCTTTAAAAAATAAGTCTAATAATTTGAACATTCTATAGGCATTTATAGTTGTTGATTTACCTCCTTGCAGCAAACAGCCTGATTAGCACAAGAAAAAAAAATCTGCCTTTGCCTCCCAGCAATTTGCCTCCTGCAGCAAACAGCAAGTTTCACTTTCAATTTCAGTTTAAGCATGACCCTCCCGATCATCAGCTGTTTCAGGCTGCAGGGATTGCCACGCCTATTGCAGCCTCTGCAAACCCCATTTCCCCCATTTGCTGCAAGGAGGTAAATTGCTTGGAGGCAGAGGCCAAAGGGTGGTGGGTGGGGCACCACATGGTATATAGTATATTCCGCATCCAACATCCAGATCATTCTGACCTACTTGTTGCTGTGTGGTGTTTAGGTGATATCATGGTTGACTATACATATGTGGAATGTACCTCAGCTGTGATGCAGGCGCTGAAGCATTTCCACAAGTGCTTCCCGGAACACAGAACCCTGGAAATCAGGTAAACAAAGGCGAGTGAAGGTAGAAGGAAAGACTCTTTCAGAGTTTACTTTTATTTTACTTTATTTTATTTCATTTTACTGGACCTTCTTTTTGAGAAAGTCTGCTAGAGGACAAAGTGCAGAATCAGGGCAGGGGAGGAAATAGATCATGATTCCTTAAGGGGAGAGAAAATCTTGATAGCTTAAGAAGGAGAGAACAGAGAATGGAAATGTTGAAATGGTTTCCCATTGTGTTCTCCTTTTTACTTAGAGAGATACTGCAAAAGGGCTTGAGGTATTGTCAGAAAAAGCAGAGAGCTGATGGGTCATGGGAAGGGTGAGTATCTTCTAAATAAATACAGCTTGACAGTTTTAGGGCTGTCTATTCCAGACATTTCTTTGGATTGGAAAATGTGTCATTGCAAATAGTGAGATCTCTGGTTTGTTTCACAGATCCTGTTTTCTCTCTTTTTAAAAAATAGTTTTTATTAAACATTATTACCTTTAAAACAGAAAGAAAAATACAACAACATAAGAAAAGACAAAACATACATAACAATATAAAGTAAATATACAGCCTTTTGTATCGGCATTCATTAGTTATACATTTTTTTAAGCGTAAAACATACAGATACAAATACAATTTTAAACATACAAACCCCCCTCCCCTGCGGTGACAGTCATTCACAGCCCAACTTTTTTCTTTCCTACCTCATTGTTAGGTCTCTAAGCCACATCTTCGCATTACAAAGTTCAGGGATCTATTACAATACCCATGTTCACTTTTAACTTTCCCCATTTTAAGTCCCTGCTGTTCTCCTTGTCGCCCACATATACCATAAGTTCCAGCTAAGATAATGTTCCGTTTCTCCTTTGTCCCTCAGCCAACCCGTCATTCTATCCATTTCTGCACATTCATAGATCTTTTTAATTATAGCATCTTCCGACGGTATGGTAGTAGATTTCCAAAATTGTGCATAAGTTATTCTTACGGCCACAATTATATGTAGGCTCAAATGCCATATTGAACTGCTTATGTTTTCTGGTTTAATGCTTAGTAGAAGGTTCTCGGGTCTCCATTCCATGTTTGCCCCGGTAACCTCTTTTAGCCATTTTTTAATCCTTTTCCAATATTTCGTGGCCTCAGTACAGGACCACCAAATATGGTAGAATGTGCCATTCTTTCTTCCACATTTCCAACACAATGGAGATAACCCAGGGAACATCTTGGCTAACCTCATTGGGGGGAAGTGCCACCTATAAACCATCTTGTATATGTTTTCTTTGAATGCTGTAGATATTGTAAGTTTAATGGTCTTACTCCATAGATCCCACCATTTGCCCATTTCAATTTCATAGCCAAGATTTCTCTCCCATGCTATTAGAAGGCTTTTGTCCATCTCTTCATTAGCATCTTGGCAGGTCAAAAATTGGTAAATCTTCGATAACATTTTCTTGTCTCCACCAAACAAAATCTTATCTAGCCCCTGCGGGTTTGGGTAGATCCCAAAACGTACCTTATCACTTTTAAACCTGTTTCTAACCTGTAAATATTCCCACCATTCCAAATTCCTGCCCTGCTGCTCTAATTCCATCTTTGTTTTCATGTTGCCATCTTCTGTCATGATGTCTTTATATGTTATGTTTCTTGTCTAATTAAATACACTGGGATGCGTTAAGGCCTCTAATGGTGCCAACCAGCATGGAACCCTAAGATAGTATTTTTTCCTCATCTTTTCCCAGACCCCCATCAAAATCTTCCGAATATAATGTCCCATGAAGTACCTATGGGGGGTGTCTCTTTCTTGCCAGAGGGAGGCATGCCATCCCTGAGGGAGGTCATGTCCCTCTATAGCCAATAGGCGCCTTCTACTCAACATCACCCAATCTTTCACCCATGTCATAATTGCTGCATTATAGTATGCTTCCCAGTTGGGTACTCCGAAGCCTCCCAGTTCTCTATGTTTTTGCAATATTTGGGCTTTAATTCGTGCTTTCTTGCCTTGCCATATAAATCAAGTCACTATTGTCTCCAAAGATTTTAAAAAAAATTTGTCCAATTTAGTTGGTGCCGTTTGAAACAGAAACAAAAATTTTGGTAATACATATGTCTTGACTGTCGCAATTCTGCCCATCAGAGACAGTTGTTTGCCACTCCAATTAGTCATATCTTTAGATACCTGCTGTAGCAATTTCATATAGTTATCTACCTTGATAGAGGAACATCTCTCCGTGAGCCAAATTCCCAAGTATTGTACTTTGTGGGCCATGTTAATCCCTAACAGGCTTTGTACTTTCCTTTTCTGGTTCAGAGTCATATTCTTAATTAACAGTTTTGTCTTCTCTTTGTTTATACGTAGCCCCGCTATCCTACCGTACTCCTCTATTTTACGTAAAAGTTGTATCCCAGAAGCCATAGGATCCTCCAGGATAAAAACAAGGTCATCAGTGAAAGCCTGGACCTTAAATTCCTGAGCTTTAGCTCGTAACCCTTTAATTTGTGTGTTACTTCTCACTATTCTAAGAAGGGGTTCTAGTGAGGATAAACAGTAGGGGGGATACCGGGCATCCTTGTCTTGTGCCTTTACCAATCTCAATATCACCCGCCTCTTCTCCGTTTACCAATAATGTCGCGGTTTGTCGTACATAAATTGTAATTGCCCGAATTGCATTTAAGAAGTTTTCTCCAAACTTCATATTTTCTAGTTGTGACAACATAAAGTTCCAATTTACCCGATCAAAAGCCTTTTGTGCATCAAGAAACATAAAGGCCACTTGTTTATCCGGCAGAGCTTCATAATATTCTAAGGCATCCAAAATAATTCTAACATTATCTTTCAAATGCCTTGACGGCAGGAAGCCGTTCTGATCAGGGTGTATAAATTTGTTAAGGAAGAATTTAAGTCTATCTGCCAGTATAGCTGCAAAGATTTTATAATCCACATTCAAAAGTGAAATGGGCCTATAGTTTTTAATTTGGGTGCGGTCAGCTCCAGCTTTAGGCAAAAGGGTTATATAAGCCTCAGCCAATGATTTCGGTGCGATAGAATCCGTCAAGACAGCATTAAATATTACTATCATCTCTTGTCCTAAAATTTCCAAAAAAGATTTATAGATTTCAACTGGCAAACCATCCATGCCAGGAGTTTTGTGTTTTCCATTTTTTTGACTGCCTTTTCTAATTCATCTATTGTTATCTTTTGGTTCAGTACCGCTTTTGCTTCATTTGAGATCGTGGGTAGATTTGCATTGTCAAAAAATTCCTTAATTTGGTCCTCAGAAACTTCTTCTTTACTATATAGTTGCTGAAAAAAACCTTGGATAATTTCCTGTTTCTCCCCCTTGGTTTCTACTAATTCCCCTTTACTATTCTGCAGTTGAGCTATACGTCTGCTCTCTCTTTCTTTTCGAAGTCTATAAGAGAGCCAACGACCCGGTTTGTTAGCATGCTCAAAAAAGTTTTGCTCACTTGTTGGTTTGCACTCAGTGGCCCTTTGTCATTGTAGCAGAAGGTTACCCACTGTGGACCTGTTTCTGACAGGCACATCTCCATCTCTTTCTCTCTCCGTCTCTCTCTCTCTCTCCGTCTCTCTCTCTCTCTCCGTCTCCCTCCCTCCCTCCCCCCCTCTCTCTCTCATTGCTGCAGAGAATGAACAACAGACAGCCCAGTATTTTACCCTCCCTTCCCTTCTGCCCTGAGCAGTCTGCATTGGCTGACTGATTTCTTCTCCTTTTTAGAAGCTGGGGTGTGTGCTTCACTTATGGCACATGGTTTGGATTGGAAGCACATGCTTGTATGCAGCAGACTTACTGTGGCAGGTGAGTCACCTCCTTTCTCCTTTCATTTCTGGTTAGGAGGAAAGATTGGCAGTGGAAGAAACTTCTCATGAGCACTTTAGGATAAAATCTTTTTCCTTGCTCTTCCAATCACTCTTTTGGTTGGCAAGGGTGGCTCTGAATTTCCATCCTTTTGCCTTTCTCCTCCTAGAGCGGCCTGTCAGGCAGTGTCCCGGGCTTGTGAGTTCTTAGTCTCCAAGCAGATGGAGGATGGTGGTTGGGGAGAGGACTTTGAGTCTTGTGAACAACGCAGATATGTCCAGAGCATTGCATCGCAGATCCACAACACCTGTTGGGCTCTCTTGGGACTCATGGCTGCTAGGTAAGAGCTTGCAGGATCCACTGCCTTTGGGGGTTGGTGGCTTCCCACAGAGGGAAGGGAGAAAGAAAGAAGTAAGGGAGGGAGGGAGGGAAAACAGCACAGCAATTTAGGGCTAGAAGGTAATCTAGTCCAACCCTCTGCTGCAACAGGAAACCTTACATTGTTTGGATTATTTTGGTGCCAGAAAAATTGCCTGAAAGGAGAAGGAGTTTACTAGGACAAGGCTGCCATGCAGAGGAAAGCAGAGATAGTCCTTGACTTATGACTACAATTGAGCCCAAAATTTTGGTTGCTAAGTAAGAGTGTTGTTAAGTGAGCTTCACCACATTTTACCCAAGCCATGACATCTCCTGGTGAGTGACATCAAGTTGGCCACACCCACACAGTCACATGACCGCTAAGCCAAACCCACAAAATAGGCCACACCCACAAAATAGGTAGCAATTTTTTTTGAAACACACCACTGGTCCACACAACCACTTCCAATATAGGTGCTGTAACTGATTGTGCAAAACAGTATCCTTAGGATGTTTCCCGAAACAGCATTTTCTCCATAGTCTCACACCCACATTCAATTTTCTATCATTTGAAATAAAGTGTGCTGAGCTGTGAATAGAGTCTATCTGAAGACCTATTATACACCACAAGACCCTTCAGCAATGCCCTCAGCCACCTTAAATGTTTGCCATGAATTGGGTAATTAATCACAGGTCTCTGATGGAAATTCTAACAAGAGATTGGACTGGATTTTTGTGCTTGGGGTACTGTAGCACATGGAAAAAGAGCTTTTCTGAACATAGATGTTTTCTCTGCTATCTTTTCTTTCTCTAAATTTAACTGCAAGTTAAGTTCCCTGAATCTGCTTGTAGCAGTTTTATAGGAAGCAAGTGGAGGAGAAGGGGAAGATGGTGATTTCTATCCTGCCTTTATAATGTGCATTCAAGGCAATACACATTATGCTCTGACCTCCTCCTCTTGTCTTCTGTGGGATGAATTAGATTGGGAGTGACTGGCCCAGAGTCATCTAGCCAGCTTTCATGATTAATGGAGCACTAGAACTTACTAGCTTCTAGTTTCTGTCCAGCCTCTTAATTACTACATCTGATTGGTTCATTTTGCTTTGCAGGTATCCAGATGTTGGAGTTCTGGAAAAGGGAATTAAACTATTGATTGAGAAACAGCTGCCTAATGGGGACTGGCCCCAGGTAAAATGTCTCTTTTTTCAGTTTACCTGTCTTTTGCTTAAAAGCATTGTGCCTCAATTACTTAGCCCTTATAATCCTTCTCCCTGGATTTTTCAGCATCAAAAAAGTTCCTTTTCTGTTGCTCTGTAGGATTTACTGATATGTTTTTACTTATCTTCTGCACGGCCTACCAGCTAAGTGGTATATTCTTTCCCACTCTTAGGCTACTCTTGAGGAACTGCCATGCCAACAGTTTTTAATGCTTAAAAGGCTTAGTTCTCAAAGTCCTCTTCTCAGCTTAGGTCCTTTTATCCGGCGTGCAGAGCCAATAAGCCACACCAGATAGATGGAAAGCAATAAGACTTAAAAAAAAAAAAAAAGATTGCCAAGAAGCAAGTTCCAAAATGGCCACATCCCATTTATGCAGGTTTGAAAATCATACATTGCCATGAACCAGTCAAAGAAACATCACTGTAAACCAATCGTTAAAAGTAACATCATGCATACATTTCAGAAGTAACATAATTCAACAAAACCTACAAGGTTTGTTAAGACTTTTATCTTATCAATAATATTCCTACACTAAAAGAATTCCTGAGAAGGCTTCCTGGGTGGAGCCTGCTGGTGGTGGCAGCAAAAAACAAGCTGCCTCCGAATTCCTGGCTACGTATCTGTTTAGAGGATCTTCCATCTGACGTCTTATCAGGTTTTCTTATCCTTCAGCAAGAAGGAAAGAAGAATTTGTTTTGCTGGCAAATGCGCTTCGATTTTTGCAGCTTTTGTGCTTGCAGGGAGAGGGGGGCTAGCCCAAAGCAGAACGGCTGTCCATGCTGGGAACTTCAAACTGCCTTGTGCGGGACAAAGTAGGTCTCCCTCACTCAGTTCAAAGTTTTGATTGATTTAATCTTATCACGAGCTGGATCCGTATTACGTAGGCAATAATTGTTTATCAAGAGTTTAGCTTCTTTTCTTTTTCTCCTCCGAAAAACTATTTACTTAGAGGCTTTTAAAATGGCGCCGAGCAGGTTGGTTTCTCCGGTAATAACGAACACTTTTTGTTAACTATTACAAGAATTCAAAACAAAGGAGAATGCTTATCATTTGTTTCACAATCGGCCAGCAGAAGCTTTTTAATTAGTTTCATTTCTACAAGATTTTCACTCCCTCATTAATCTTGCTTATCTGGAAGTTAAATGATGATGAATCTGCTGAACTGTCTTGTTACAATGTTTACTCACTGAAAGTTTTGCCAAGCCTTAAACTTCAAAGTAAAAGGGGAACTCAGCTTCTTTACTTAAAGCTGCATATTCAGGCAACAGAGTTTTATTAATTGCAGGCAGATAAATTTTGAAATGGCTTCAAAACTAAATATTAATTTGAAGTCGTCACCCTCTACTTCCAGGGGCACATCCCCAGTGCCTGGCACAAAGCTGCAGCCTCCGCTTCCTACGCCCCCTGCTGGGGATGTGTTAACGAAAGAATTTTTCCTGAGCAAACTAAGCGAGGCTCTTAATGCACTGACAATTAAAATGGAAAATAAGTTTAGAGATAATAGAGAGGTGATAAAGCAGGAGAGAAAAGAGGAAATAAAAGAAATGAAAGAAGAAATCAAAAGTGAAATAAAAGGACTTAAACAGGAGCTGTATGAGAAAATCGACGCTAAGGTTGTTAAAATTAGAGATGAAATGCTGAGACTTGTAACTGTATTGACAGAACATACTTCTGGAATGGAAGATACTCTAGAGGTTCTTAATGATGCCAATACTAACTTGACATTGAAAACAGAGGTGGTGGAACAAAAAGTGGAAAATGCTGAAAAAGAAATTATTATGATACAGTACCGACAAATGGAGTTTGCATTAAGAGTAAGGGGGCTGCGTGAGGAGAAACAGGAGAACTTGAAACAGATCCTATCGGAAGCTTTTGACCGCCTGATGGGAAGACCAGGGACCAACTTTGACTGGCAAATCGACAAAGCTTACCGCGTTAATTCTTGGCTGGCAAAGCAGAAGCAGCTTCCCCGAGACATCGTTATATATTTTACTATAAGAGAGCTTAGAAATATGGTACTGCAAGCATCTTATAACACTAAGCTTCAAATTGGCGGTCAAGACCTGATTGTTTTGAAAGAGATACCACCTCAAATGTTAAGAGCCAGGAGAGACTACGCTTTTTTGGTCGAAGAACTCAGAAATCGTGAGATACAGTATAGATGGGATGCACCATTTGGCATTATATTTACATTTGATAAGCAAAGATATCGCCTCATCTCTGTATGGAAAGCCCGAGATTTTATTATAATATATTGAAGGCCGGATACCCTGCACCATCTGGACCTGGAGAAAGACCACAAGAAGGACAGGATAGACAGCAAACTACACAACCACCAGATAATATGGAGCATCTCTCTCTTCTAAAAGTGCAAGGTGTTATGGAACAAAGACCTAGCCGCATGACTACTAGACGAATGGAGAAACAAGCTAAAAAGCAACAGCATCAACAATCACCGGCCATCGAACAAGGAACTACAATAACAAGTCTGGAAGCAGTGGAAGGAGCTAGACCTAAGGTTAAACAGGCCATGCAGGAAGCTCTAAAAATGCTTCAGCCAATCAAAGATGACAACTAAGATTTTAACATGGAATGTCAACGGACTGAATTCTCCACAGAAGACGAAGAAAATATTTCATTATCTCAAACAGTTTAAGAATGATGTGATTTGTTTGCAAGAAACTCATATCAAGTCAACTGATCAAAAATATTTGATTAACTCAAAACTTGGTCAACATTTTGCAGCTTCTGCTATGGAAAAGAAGAATGGTATAGTTGTATACTTAAGAAAAGATATGAAAGCTGAATTAATAGAAGCAGATCCCTTCGGAAGATATATTGCTTTAGACTTAATTCTAGAAGGGAAAAAGACATTACTTTTGGGAATTTATGCTCCCAATCAACAGCAAGATAGATTCTATAGAAATCTTCATGCTAAATTAGTATAGTGGGACTATAGTTCCTGTATACTATTGGGTGACTGGAATGGACTGATAGACACAAAGAGAGATAAGAAGATTTCCCACCTAAATACTAAGATGCGAGCAAAGTTACCCAAACCTTTCTTTGACATCATGGATGACTTTGAATTGAGAGATATTTGGCGAGAAAGAAATGCAGAGGAATATGACTTCACTTTCTTCTTGGACAGGCATCAATCCCTTTCAAGGATTGATTTTATACTAACCACTAATGATTTGCTTTCTAGGGTCAAGAAGACAAAGATTGCGGCTAGGGTCCTTTCGGACCATAACCCAGTTTGGATGGAGTTGGGAAGGATAGTGCAGGCAAGAAGGTCTTGGAGATTGAATGAAAACTTATTTAGATATGAAAAGTATATTAATGATTGTAAAAAATTACTATCTGAATATTTTGTTTTGAATATGAATAAGGGTACATCTATGGAATTCGTATGGGATGCAAGCAAAGCGTATATGAGAGGAGTGCTGATGAATATAAATAAAACACATAGAAATAAACAAGGGTTAAAACGAACAGAACTGGAAGAGGAAATTAAGAGAAAAGAGTTGGAGTTAACAATGAACCCAGATGATACAAAGGTTAAGGAAGCTATTAACATATTAAAATCTCAATTTGACATGTTGATCTCTGACCAGGTAGCCACTAATTTATTATATGCAAAACACAATACTTTTTGTAATGCAAACAAACCTGGCAGATGGTTAGCTTATCAGATTAGGAAAAAAAGGAAAACTCGAAATATATCTAAACTGATTTACAGAGGGAAGGAGGTGTTTCAACAGGAAGAGATTCAAAAGGCCTTTCGGGAATTTTTTACAGAACTGTATAAAGGGGATAAAATTAATGGTTTAGATATAGACAAATATTTAGATAAAGAGAAAATACCTTCAGTTACAGAAGAGCACAGGCAAAAATTGAATCAACCAATAACCTCGGGGGAAATCTTGCAGGTAATTAAGCAATTAAAGTCAGGGAAAGCATCAGGTACAGATGGCTTGACAGCGGTTTACTATAAAAACTTACAGTTAGAAATGGTAGAACCTCTGAGAGAATTATTTAATATGATTCAAACGGAAGGTAAAGTGCCTCCATCTTGGAAGACAGCGTTTATATCTTTGATACCCAAAGAAGATCAAGATACTACTCAACCTAAAAATTATAGACCTATTTCATTACTGAATGTAGATTATAAAATTTTTACTAAAATATTAGCAAATAAGTTAATGTTGGTTATTCAACAATTGATACACACGGACCAAACAGGTTTTATACAAGGGAGACAGATGAAAAGTAATGTCAGATTAATTATTAATGCATTAGAATATTTGGGAAAGAACAACCAGATCCCTGCTGCGTTTATATTTTTGGATGCTGAGAAGGCCTTTGATCGAGTTAACTGGCAATTTCTGCTGAAGATATTGCAAAAAATGCAGATAGGAGATAATTTTTTACAGTCAATTAAAGCAATATACCAACAGCAAACAGCACAAATTATAGTCAATGGAAGTTTAACAGACTCTTTTCAAATTGGAAAAGGTACAAGACAGGGCTGTCCTTTGTCCCCATTATTGTTTATTATAACTTTGGAAGTACTGTTGAATAAAATACGGGGCTTGGATGATTTAAAAGGGATCAAGATTAGGCAGCAAGAATATAGAGTCTGTGCTTTTGCGGATGATTTGGTCATAATATTGGAACAATCGCAGGAATCCAGTATGGTCTTAATGAATACGATTAATCAATATGGTCAAGTGTTTGGCTTTAAAATAAATTTAGGAAAAACAAAAATATTAGCTATAAATATGAATACTAAACAAAAGGAAGAATTAGGAGTGATGCTAGGATGTGAGGTAGTTAAAAAAGTCAAATATCTTGGAGTTAACATTTTAACTTCAAATGGGAAATTATATAAGCATAATTATGAACCACTTTGGCATAGTATACAGACGGAGATGAAAAAAGGGGAGAAATTGCACTTATCTTTGCTGGGTATGATAGCGGCAGTGAAATTGAACATTTTACCAAAATTTTTATTTCTTTTCCAAATGTTACCTATACTTAAAAAAGATGCAAATCTTTTAGAATGGCAGAAGGGTACCAACAAATTTGTATGGGCAGGAAAGAAGCCGAGGGTAAAGATGAAAATAATGCAAGATGTACGTGAGAGAGGAGGATTGAAACTACCTAATTTAAAACTATATTATGATGCAGTGGCATTATCTGTAATTAGTGATTGGACTCATTTAACCAATGATAGAATATTGAATATTGAGGGACACGATCTGGTATATGGTTGGCATGCTTATCTGTTATTCAACAAAAAATTGGATAAGAATTTTAAAAGTCATATCTTAAGAAATGCTTTACTGCAGGTCTGGAAAAAATACCAATATAAATTAAATGACAAGATACCCATGTGGGCAATTCCTAGACACGCAATTGAAAATATGAATATAGCACAAAAACAGGATAGAATTATTTACAGACAGCTTCTTACCTCGGAAAGGGGGGTATTACAATTAAAATCCTTAGAGGTATTAAAAGAGGAGAAGGTAGTTCAAACATGGTTCCAGTATGGGCAATTACAGACTAGGTGGAAAATAGATTAAAAAATTGGTTTTATCCAAGTTGAGGATAATTTGTTTAAACAAATAAGAGATCAAAGCTTAATGCATATAAAGAGGATATATAATGTATTAATACAGATGGATTCGGAAACAGAATTAGTTAAAGATTGTATGATAAAATGGGCTCAAAATATTGAAGAACCAATAATGTTGGAGACATGGGAAAGAATCTGGGTAAGAAATGTGAAATTTACACAAGCTCAAAATCTGAGAGAAAATTTTTACAAGATGTTCTATAGATGGCATTTAGATCCTAAAAAGTTGGCTTCTATGTATCCGAATGTACAGCCTAAATGTTGGAGGTGTGGTTCTCTCGATGCTACATATTATCATATATGGTGGACCTGCCAAAAGGTTAAGGCATTCTGGATAAAAATATGGTGGGTTATGCAAAATATCTTTAAAAGAAGGATAAAGTTTACTCCTCAGTTATTTTTACTAGGTACATGTACTGATTTTACAGTGGTAGAGACTAACCTGATTCTGCACCTAATAACGGCAGCAAGACTGTTGGTGGCGCAATACTGGAAGAAGGAAGACTTGCCTACAATCCAAGAATGGACATTGAAAGTCACCAACTTAGCCGAGATGGCTAAAATATCGGCATATCTTAAAGATCACTCAAATGAGAGATATAAACGAGACTGGAAAAAATGGATTGACTATATACAAAATAAATACGGGACCAAGAAATTCCAGTTAGCCTATGCTTAAGATCAGAAATGATTTAAATTGTTTAAAGTTAGTTCAGCAAGAAGAAGCTAAGGTCAATGTAGAATGTCATTGATTTCTTTATTTATTTTTTCTCAATAGATTTTAGACTGTGTTAGTTAAAAATCCATACCGTGTACGGGTTCTGGGAAGTGGGGTGGGGAGGAGGAGGGGGTTGGGGGGGTGGAGGGAGGGGCATACAAAAAAAATTGTACTTCAATGTTTTAATGATTGACGAATGATGAAATATTTGTGTTTTTTAAAAGAAATAAAATCTTTGGAACAAGAAGAATTCCTGAGAACTTGGTACTTTGACCTTGTCCATCATCTTAATGGACAGCCATTCTTGAGCAGGAAGGCAGATGGTCTGGCTTCCATCTATTGCTATTTTCCCTGCCTAACAAAGCAGCTCAGTCAGTGGATAACCACACCATCCCCAAAGCTATTACTATATGCTAAATAATGATTAATATATGAATTAAAATACATTAAAGTGGGTTGTCCCCAAACTCTCATGAAGTTGATGAAATGCTTAAATATGGATGGAAAACAAAAAGCATCTGCCACTACTGCCTTGTACTTTGCAATAATATCATGAGTTCAGTTTTGATTTATTCTGATACCCTTCTTGGTTAAGTCCATTTCAACAGCAGCAAGTCCCTCCTTTTTGAATTCCTAAATTATCCTCAAAATATGCAGACTTTTTATTCTTTTGATATACAAGGCAAGTCAACTTGTTAGAAGCTTCCCGTATGTGGTCATGTATGTTGGGTGAAGGTGACTCACATGTTTTATTTTCCGTTCCTGCAGGATCTTTTGGGCTATGAAATGCACAGGAAAGATGAGAGGGAAGCTTTACATTTTGTTTCTTGTTTTGCTTACAGGAGAATAATGCAGGTGTATTTAACAAGACTTGTGCTATCAGCTACAGCTCCTATCGAAATGTCTTCCCCGTCTGGACCCTGGGGCGCTTTTCTTCCCTATATCCTGACAGTCCCCTTTCAGGCAAATGCTCAACAAAGGCAATAAGAAACGGGAGGAAAGAACTGGCTGCAGAAATGACCAACAGACATAGTTTAGGATTTGCTGCTTCATTGTAACAATCTTGAAGTCTGTCTGAGGTTCTTTTTGAGGCAGTCAAAGGGACTCTTTTCCAAGGAACCAGTGAAGAGAGAAGTCAGTGAAAACCTGCTGCTGCCCTGTTGGTTGTTGCTCCTTATAAAGTGTCTCTAAATTCTGCTACATTTGGAAGAAAAAAGCCCTTATCTGGCAAAGACAAACACATCTGAGGAAAAATGTAAATATGGAGTCTTGAAGACTTGTGGAACTTTGTTCTTCTGACTGTTGAAGCTCCCCTCTCTTAAGTAGAAATAAGAGGAAAAACATTAACCACCTTTATTCTGTCCAGTCATTTATATGCCCTACTTGTGCATAACCCTAACCCTAAGATTTTTTTTCTCCTTCTTGCTTTTTCTAATATTTCTTAAGATATCCCTACTTCCTTTTGCTACTTTCTTTCATCAATTTATCTATATTTCATCGCTGTGCACTATTTCTCTCCCCCTTGAAGAATTGGTTTTATTAAGACCCTTATTAAAAAAATGAATTCTTTTTATATGCTTGTCTTTTGTATATATGATCCAAGTTTTCTGACTTTTCATTCATCATAGATTTGCTTTAATAAACAATAATTTTAAAAATGTTTGTAATCTTTGATGTCCTTAATTTTGGTTTTCAAGCTTTCCTTAGTTCTCTGAGTTCATTATCAAAAAGATCATATTTGCATACAGCATTCAAAATATAATAAACACTTTGTTTGCATAAACAGGAATTATCCAAATAACATTGGCTTTCAGACTAATCCCCAGCCTGACTTAGTGCAAATAGTTGTGTAATTTACCTAGGCTAAAAACCAATAATTTCTATACTTGTATAGGCTATTTTATATTAGGGAATATAAATAGCATTAGGGAAATATGATCTGGTTCATGCATAGTTTTTATATGTAGTAATAAAAAGTATAGGTTTTAGAAAAATTAAAAGATGACGGGTGATATGATTTTTTTCTTCTTTCCTTAAATATGGATTTCTTTCATTTTTTAAAGGGAATGCTTATTTTTCCTGAGTCATGTGGGGTTCTCCAATAGATCAACATACATGCATGCATACATACCAGGGGTGGGTTTCAGCCGTATGGGCCAGCACGGAGGTTCTATGAGTTGAGTTGCGTTTATTTATAGGCCGCCCTTTTCCCTGAGGGGACTCAGGGCGGCTAACAACTTATGGGAGGGGAAGACATACAATAACATAAAAATACAGTATGTAATTAAGATCAAACAACATTCATTCAACATTCGGGCGGGGGCAAACTATGGTCTTTACCCCCAGGCCTGGCGGGATAGCCAGATCTTGAGGGCTGTGCGGAAGGTCTGAAGGGTGGTGAGGGTACGAATCTCCACGGGGAGATCGTTCCAGAGGGTCGGAGCTGCTACAGAAAAGGCTCTCCTCCGCGTAGTTGCCAGCCGGCACTGGCTGGCAGATGGCACTCGGAGGAGGCCTAATCTGTGAGATCTTATGGGTCGAGAGGAGGTAATTGGCAGGAGGCGGTCTCCCAAGTACGCAGATCCACTACCATGGAGGGCTTTATAGGTAGTAAGAAGCACCTTGAAGCGCACACGGAGGTCAACAGGTAGCCAGTGCAGCTCGCGGAGGATAGGTGTTATGTGGGCGAACCGCGGTGCACCCACGATCACTCGCGCGGCCGCATTCTGGACTAGCTGAAGCCGCCGGATGCTCTTCAAGGGCAGCCCCATGTAGAGCACGTTGGAGTATTCCAGCCTAGAGGTCACGAGGGCGCGAGTGACTGTTGTGAGAGCCTCCCGATTCAGGTAGGGTCGCAACTGGCGCACCAGGCGAACCTGGGCAAATGCCCCCCTGGTCACAGCCGACAGGTGGTGATCAAAGGTCAGCTGTGGATCCAGGAGGACTCCCAAGTTGCGAACCCTGTCTGAGGGGTGTAAATTTTGACCCCCCAGCCTGAGTGTTGGAACACTAACCAAATTTTTGGGAGGGAAACACAACAGCCACTCGGTCTTTTCTGGGTTGAGTACAAGCTTGTTAGCCCGCATCCAGTCCCTAACGGCTTCAAGACCCCGGCTCATCACGTCCACCGCTTCATTGAGTTGGCACGGGGCGGACAGATACAGCTGCGTATCGTCCGCATATTGATGGTATCTTATCCCGTGCCTCCGAATGATCTCGCCCAGCGGTTTCATGTAGATGTTAAATAGTACGGGGGACAGGACCGACCCCTGCGGCACCCCATATGATAGGGGCCTCGTGGTCGATCTCTGACCCCCGACCAACACCGACTGCGACCTGTCCGAGAGGTAGGAGGAGAACCACTGCAAAACAGTGCCTCCCACCCCCACCTCCCGCAGTCGTCGCAGAAGGATACCATGGTCGATGGTATCGAAAGCCGCCGAGAGGTCGAGGAGAACCAAGATGGAGGCATGGCCTCCATCCCTGGCTCTCCAGAGATCATCGGTCAATGCAACCAAAGCGGTTTCTGTGCTGTAACCAGGTCTGAAGCCGGACTGGAAGGGGTCCAGGTAATCGGCTTCCTCCAAGGACCGCTGGAGCTGGTAGGCCACCACCTTCTCAACAACCTTCCCAATAAAGGGGAGGTTGGAGACTGGACGGTAGTTGTTAAGTACGGCTGGATCCAAAGATGGTTTCTTCAGGAGGGGTCTCACCACCGCCGTTTTAAGTGCGGCGGGGAAGTGCCCCTCCCGAAGCGAGGCGGTAATAACCGCTTGGATCCAGCCCCGTATCACCTCCCTGCTGTTAGCAACCAGCCAGGAGGGACACGGGTCCAGTACACAGGTGGAGGCACTCACAGCCCTCATGGCCTTGTCCACGTCCCCGGAAGTAACATCCTGAAACTCAACCCAGCGATGGTCAACCAAATCGTCCTCTCGTGCCTCGGCTGGTTCTCGGCTGGTTCTGCAAAGGTGGAGTCCAAATCCGACCGAAACCGAGCAACTTTGTCCGCCAAGAACTGGGCATAATCTCCAGCCCTACCCTGCAAGGGGTCCCCCGTATCCCTCTTATTTAAGAGGGAGCGGGTTATCCTAAACAGGGCGGCTGGACGAGACTCGGCGGACGCAACCAAGGTGGCAATATAAGATCTCTTTGCTGCCCTAAGTGCCCTGATGTAATCCTTGGTGCAGGTTGTTAAAAGTGCTCGGTTCGGTTCGGATTTATCGGACCTCCACAGGTGCTCTAGGCGTCTCCTCCTTCTCCTTCTATGATTTGTGATTCTCTTCCATTTGCAGAGCTTAAGCCGAAGCAGAGATCCTATAGAATACTGAGAGAAATGAGTGTATGAAAGGTTTCAAGTTAGAGACTTAGCACTATTGAAGTTTTATGTGCACTGAAAAATAATAAACTTTCTTCCCAAGAAAAAGAAAGAAAGAAAGAAAGAGAGAGAGAGATGAAAGAAAGAAAAAGGGAGAGAGAGACAAAAGGAAGGAAGGGAAGAAAGAAAGAAAAAGAAAGAAAAAAGAAAGAAAAAGAAAGAAAAAAGAAAAACAACTTATGACCACAATGGAGGCCAAAATTTTGGTTGCTAAGCAAGAGCATTGTTGAATTGAATTCAATTGAATTGAATTTATTGCATTTATATGCCGCCCTTTTCCCCAAAGGGGACTCAGGGCAGCTCACAATCCAAGTCAGGGAAGGGGGTACAGATAAGGGATAAAAAAGACGAAAAGAACAATATATAATTTAAAAGCACACAACAACCATACCATTTGAGGGGGGGGCAAAAGCTCTTTGGCCCCAGGCCTGTTGGAACAGCCAGGTTTTAAGGGCTTTGCGGAAGGCCTGGAGGGTGGTGAGGGTTCGAATCTCCACGGGGAGCTCGTTCCAGAGGGTCGGAGCAGCCACAGAGAAGGCTCTCCTCCGGGTAGTCGTCAGTCGGCATTGGCCGGCGGGTGGAATTCGGAGGAGGCCTAATCTGTGGGATCTAATCGGTCTATTGGAGGTAATTGGCAGCAGGCGGTCTTTCAAGTACCCAGGTCCAATATCATGAAGGGCTTTATAAGTGACGACTAGCGCCTTGAAGCGTATCCGAAGACCAATAGGCAGCCAGTGCAGCTTGCGGAGGATAGGTGTTACGTGGGTAAACCGAGGTGCACCCAAGATTGCTCGCATGGCTGCATTCTGGACAAGCTGAAGTCTCCGAATGCTCTTCAAGGGCTGCCCCATGTACAGCACGTTGCAGTAGTGAGACTAGGTTACCACCTAATCGGTTGACTTCACCCCAAGATGCTATAAAATCAGATAAGCATGTAAAAATGTAATTGTCTTACCCTTATAATGGGCTTACAAATACAACTTCAGGTAGTCCTTGACTTACGACTAGAATGGACCCGGTCAAGTGACTGCTGCAGTCATTAATCAAATATTGCAGTCATTAAGTAAATCCATTGTCTGCTTATGTCCATGGGATTGGGTAAAGACACAGGGTGAAAATGATGCAATTTATATGCATGATGATCCAACTTTTCATAATAACATCCTGAGGCACCTATTGTCATGTTGACAGCAGTATCTGTCTTCAAACCTGGCAACCTCAAAACCTGTGAACTTCAACTTCCAGTATTCCCCAGCGAGCATGTCCCGCTAAGGAATTCTGGGAGTTGAAGTCCCCAAGTCCCCAAGTTGCAAAGTTTGGAGACCCCTGTGATAGATTCTACTGCAAACCCCATTTTGGCCTACAGCAGTTACTGAGTTGTATAATCCCAGCCCAAGTAAATTTTTTCCACTCCCCAAAAAATCAGCATAAAAAATTACTGTAGCTCCGAGTAAGAGCTTGGGCGCTCGGTACCATAACGTCACGACAACCGGGGTGTACGGCTTTAAGGGAGAACCGTATTCTCTGGCTAGTCCAAAATCTCCAACTTTTAAAATCCCAGCGTGACTCAAGAGCAGGTTAGACGTTTTCAAATCCCGGTGCAGAATCCAGTTGTCGTGGAGGTGTTTTACGCCTCGGAGCAATTGAATCATCAAAGTTTTCACTTCCCCTGGCAGAAAAGGCTGCTTCATGGTTTCCATCAAGCTTTTGAGGTCATGTTCAACGTAGTTCATCACGATGTAGATCTTGTCCATGTTGCTACCGACGACAATCTCCCTAACAGTGACAATATTTGGGTGCTGAGCTTTGAGGATGGTGTTGATCTCTCTTAAGGAAGTAATAGGAAAACCTTCTTTTTCCTTCTCCATTTTTAATCGCTTCAAGGCCACAATTTCATCTGTTTTTTTGTCTTTGGCTCTGTACACCACACCGTAAGTCCCTTCCTCGATCCAGTTCAGGCACTGGAATTCTTCCACGCTACGGCAGCCCTGAAGGGCTGGGAGATATTTGGGCAGCTCTCGTTTCAGTTCTACGGGCAAGGAGATGGGGGAATCGGGAAGATATTTCCCTTCCTCCAACCCCTCCCCAGCTGGCACAGGCTTTCTCCTCCGTTGCCGCCTCCCGTCCCTCTCCGGACGTTCCCTTCTCCTCCGTTCCTCCAACCCTTCCCCAGCTGGCACAGGCTTTCTCCTCCGTTGCCGCCTCCCGTCCCTCTCAGGACGTTCCCTTCTCCTCCGTTCCTCCAACCCCTCCCCAGCTGGCACAGGCTTTCTCCTCCGTTGCCGCCTCCCGTCCCTCTCAGGACGTTCCCTCGCCTTCTCTGGCTTGGAAGTCCGGCAGGAAGGGAAGGCGGCGGCGGCGGCGGCACGGCTGTGGCTCCGTTTTCAGGCCAGCCGCCGCCTCCCCTTCCCTTCCTCCCGGACTTCCAAGCCAGAGAAGGCGAGGAGCTGCTGAACTGGCGGCGAAGCAGAATCCGGGCTACCGAGCACCGCCTGCGCTTCCTCTCGCCTCCTGCTTCTTCCTGGTCGCTTTGCCCATAGCCAGGGGCGGGGTTTTCATGAAGGCGTCCCGAAACCCAAGCAGGAAAAGGGAGAAAAGGAGCCCGAGCCGCCGAGCCAGCCCACTGCCGCGAGGAAAGTGGTGGTCCCAAGCTCTCCCTTTACCGGTAGTTAATCTGTGTAAAATATTTTTCGTATACCCCGCCCACTTTTATACCCCGCGGGGACGTGCTGTGTGTGTAAAAAAACGCATATAACCCGCGGGTTATATGGGTGAAAATACGATAGTCTACCTTTGTCCCCTGGTGTTGTAATGTTTAACTTAACGGTAATAATTTAATAGAATTTCTCTCTTGAAAGCCAGGATGCTTGCAAATATACTGGTGATAATTAAGGAAGATTCTTACTTTCCTATTCTCTCACTTAGGGATTTGGGGAAGAATTGGTATGTTTATCATTTTAAATAGGCTGCTGCTTTTTATGTTGCAAGACAATAAAAACCTATCTGTACTGAATATATTGCTGTGTTTGTGATGTACAAACATACTAAAATATTTCAATATGCTCATGTAATACTTGTTACCTATTTGTGTTTAGGTGCAATTCAAAGGGCCAATTGTTATCTATAAAGCCGTACATGGCAGTTGGCCTGGTTACTTGTGGGACTGCCTGTCTCCCATGGTATCTGCCCAGCCAATTCAATTAAACAACCCCAGAAGTATGCCTTTTTTGTAGCAGCACTTGCCCTCTGGAGTAAGGTTTCCCTTGGCTGCCCCCCTCCCCCTCCTACCAGTGTTTCCAAGGGCCTTAAAAACCTGGCTCTTCATCCAGTCGTTTGGTAGAGTGTGTGAAGCCTTCTTGGATTGCATGGGTGGATTGGTTTCTTTTTCCTTCCCTCTGGTATTCATAATCCTTGCCAACATTTATTATTTTACTTTCATCTCTCTCTCCTTTTAAATATTTTTACTTGTGAGCTACCCAGAGTCTTTGGGAATTGGTTGGCATACACAGTTTAATAGAACTCAATTTTTCTGGTAGAGATCTCACACAGGCAGTTTCAGAAGTAGATCCTCTGCCAGAATGCCTGTCTGCTAAGCTACAGTTGGAGAAAGTAGAGAGCAAAAGGTAAGATTTCTCTCTTTCTTTACAAATGTTGAGAAGTGCTAAGAATGGGAATATGAATGGGTAGAAAGAACAGAAAAAACATAAAATGATGGGATTCAATATTCATTCATTTAGTTCTAGTTCTGATATTCTAGTCACTTAGAGTTGGGAGGCAGCAAATGTTATCAATAAATAAATAACATTAGGAATGTTATCTATTGATTGGAATAAGAGAAGAATAATATGGAAGGAAGATGGAAAGTTGAGAAAGATGAATAATATGGAAGGAAGATCGAAAGTTGAGAAGAGCCAAGGTGGCGCAGTGGTTAAATGCAGCACTGCAGGCTACTGCTAGATCAGCAGGTCAGCGGTTCAAATCTCACCGGCTCAGGGTTGACTCAGCCTTCCATCCTTCCGAGGTGGGTAAAATGAGGACCCAGATTGTTGGGGGCAATATGCTGACTCTCTGTAAACCGCTTAGAGAGGCCTGAAAGGCCTATGAAGCGGTATATAAGTCTACTGCTATTGCTATTGCTAAGATGATAAAGGAGAAAATGTATATTAGAAAATTGTGAAAAGGGTTCCCACAAATAGCTTATGCTGACTGTGTGGGATATGTTGGATTAAATGGAGAGGTTATAATATGCAAAATAAAAAGTGAAATAAAATAGGGATTTTATTTTAAATTCTGTGCCAGAACATTATCTCAATCCATTAGGTATTGGAACTAGTACCCCAACCTAGGGGATATGGCCAGAGGAGAAACAAATCACAGGCCCAATTACTTAGAATTGAGGACTGTAATACATATGTTGAACTTCTCTTTGCTCAGCAGTCATATATTTGTCATGATAGGGTATTGCCAGCCAAAAGACTGCATATTTTTCAGTTTTTTAAAATAGTAGGTTCAGCCCATGGTGAAATGATGAAAGGTATTTTACTGAATAAATGTTGAGAGTTACAGAGAAAGAGAAAGAAAGTTATACCAATCTGCATTTTTCAGATTATCAGATACCCAACAAATGGTTATATATGTACACCTGGAAACTGACATCTAGTTGCACAGCACCTTCTAGAACAGGGGCCTGCAACTTTAAACACTCAAGTTGTTTAGGTAATTCTGAGGTGGTTGATGGTTCTGTGAGTGCCTGTCCTTTATAATTTTCCACATTGCCTTGATGGTTTTTATTCCAGTGACTTTGTCTTTCCTGTTCTTAGGCTTACGAAAAAAAACTGGTTTCATTGGCAGTCTTTTTTTGGGGGGGGGGGGGGAATTTTTATTTTTTTGGTGTTTTCCTAGCACTGTCATAAGACTTGTTTCTGCTGGCACAGCACTTGATCAATGTAATTCTCATCAATCAGTTAAAGAGCTTTCCAAAAGGGAAAAAAAAGTTTTTTCACTATGGAAACCTCCCAAAAAGTTTTTCATGAAAATGGGCCCCTTTTTTCCAAATAAAAGGCATGAATAGCCTTGGGGGGGGGGCTTGCAGAGTGCTCCTGGGGAGAGGCGGGTGGGGGATCAGCAAAAAATGACCTGTTTTTCACAAAAACAGGCCCATTTTTTGTTAAAAAAAACTGCTTATGGAGGCTTATAGAGTGCTGCTGGGAGCTGGGGGGGGCAGAAAATGGCCCATTTTTTGCTTATTTCTGCCCTCCCCAGCCCCCAAGAGCTCTCTGAAAGCCTCCATAAGGGTATGCACAGCCATTTTGGTGAAGGGATGGGACTTCAGGAGGCAAAAAATGCTGTATTCGATGTATAAGATGCACCCAGATTTTCAGCCTGTTTTTTGAGGAAAAAAGGTTCGTCTTATACTCCGAAAAATACGGTAAATGTTTCTCTACATGCTACCAATTACTGTAAGGTGACCAGATTTTCAGATTGGTAAAGAGGGACACCTTTGACCTGGGGGGTGGGGGGCTTGATTAAAAATTTTATACGGAGCAACAAAATTTTTCATACAACAGAAAAATAGTATTGCAATATTTTTTTTATTTCAACATAACTACAATTTACAAATATAAATGGTAACTGTTGCCAAACATCAAAATTTTGATCACGTGACTATGAGGATGCTGCAACGGTCGCTACGTGTGAAAATGGTTGCTAAGTGTGAAAATGGTCATCAGTCACTTTTTTCAATGCCATTGTAACTTTGGTCACTATGCCCATTATACCACCTTTCTTGCCACAGTTCTTAAGTGAATAACTGCAGCTGATAAGTTAGTAGCATAAGTGAATCTGGTTTGCCCATTTGACTTTGTCAAAAGGTGATTATATGACCCCAGGACACTGAAACCATCATAAATACGAATCTGTTGCCAAACATCAAAATTTTGATCAGGTGACCATGAGGATGCTGCAACGGTCACTAAGTGTGAAAATGGTCACTAAGTGTGAAAAATGGTAATCAGTCTCTTTTTTCAATGCCATTGTAACTTTGGTCACTATACCACCTTTCTTGCCACAGTTCTTAAGTGAATAACTGCAGCTGATAAGTTAGTAACATAAGTGAATCTGGTTTCCCTATTTGACTTTGTCAAAAGGTCACAAAAGAAATTACATGACCCCAGAACACTGAAACCATCATAAATACGAATCTGTTGCCAAACATCAAAAGTTTGATGGCGTGACCATGAGGATGCTGCTACGGTCGCTAAATGTGAAAATGGTTGCTAAGTGTGAAAATGGTCATCAGTCACTTTTTTCAATGCCATTGTAACTTTGGTCACTAAGCCCATTATACCACCTTTCTTGGCACAGTTCTTAAGTGAATAACTGCAGCTGGTATTTTGTATTTTGGATAGAATCTTTTTTTAAATAGTCTAAGACAGTTTAAAAAAAGAATCCACACAGAATAAATTGAAGTAAAACATTTCAAACTATTCTTTCTATGCACAATATATTTCAAAGTGTTGTGCATAGAATTTTTAAACATGGTTTCACTTCAATTTATTTTGGATAGAATCTTTTTTTAAATAGTCTAAGACAATTTAAAAAAATAATCCACACAGAATTTTAAAAAATCCTATGCACAATAAATAAAATATTATTTTAAAATACATTAAAAAAATAAAAGAAAAAAACCCAGCTCACTTACCAGCAGGCTTGCACTCCAAGTAAACCCAGAATGATGTAGATGTTAATACAAAGAACTGAGCAAATTGAGATGGTAAAATTAGTCAGGGAAATATTTTTCAAAGAAACTTTGCCACCATTTTTCGGAGCAGCCCTCCAACCTCCGTGCCCCTCCCCTCCGGAAAATCCAGGAATTAACACTTGCGACCTCTCTAGCTATTTCCTGGAGCTCTATGATACTTGGTCATTTTTTCTTATAAAAGTGAGTAAAAGGGGCGGGGGGGGGGTCCGTTTTGTTGCTTTTAACGTTTTAATATCTTCAATGAAAGTACTGAGACAGAGAGAGAGGTTAGACAGGGTGTCTTTTGTCTTGCCCCAGTTAGGATTTCTTAAGCAAATCCACTGGGCTTTCAACATGAAGCCAGAAAATCGGAACTGTTTAAAAATGGCCCAGGACACGGGACAATTTGTTATAAAGCGTGACCATCCCGCTGAAATCGGGACGTCTGATCACCTTAAATTACTGACTAATAGTTTAAAAGGAATAGATAGCTAGAACAAATTGGCTCATGACGGTGGTGAGTTTAAAAGACAGGTCTGTCTCCAGGCCTCTTGGAATCTTTTAAGGCTAAGCATTCCAGTTCATTGGATTTCAGCAGAAGCTCAGAGACCATTTATTAGTTCAACAGTTTGTTGTTGCTGCCTGAAAAGGCTTTCCATCCTTAACTGCATTTTTCTACCTTCTGGTCTTCTTCCAACAGGACTTCTGATTGTGTGCCATGTTGCTAAGATTCCACTCCCAGAAGAAAGTAGGAAGGAGATGGTGCGTTACTTGCGTTCAGTGCAACTCCCAGATGGAGGATGGGGCCTGTGAGTAAAGCTCAAAAGCCGTTGCTTCAGAAGGACTTTCCCCACTTTCTGTTATTTCATTATCAGTGGTGGTGGCAGCAACACTAGCAACATTTCAGTTCTCCTCAGCCTAAATAGAGATGTCTCTGAATTTTTTTTTCAATTGTAAATATCTGACAGTCACTCCTTTTTCCAGCTGGCAAATGACATCCTGGTTCAGAAGGGACTGATATGCCGCTCTTGGTGTGGGCAGTGTGAATTCATAAGCATATTACACAGTGGCATATCATACATGTTTGAACCAAAGGCATAAAAAGGCAAAAGCTCTTATTGCTGATGGGCATCAATGCCTAGCCAATTACTTCAGGAGCAAATGGTTGGGATTCCTAAGGAGAAGATGATACCTGTTTCAGGAATTGGCCAAGAGTGTTTAGTGCCTTAAGAAATCAGTAAGAAATCTACATTACTTTGCATTTTGAAAGGGTAGTAGAAATTTGTTATCTTGCAAAAATCTACTATTTCAGTGAAATATTTTATGAAACCTTGGAGAATCTTTCTCAGTCTTGGCATACTGCAACTATCATAAATATAAGTCAGTTGCCAAACATCTGAATTTTGATCATGTGACCACAGGGAAACTGCAATAGTCATAAGTGTGAAAAATGGTTATAGGTCACTTTTTTCAGTTCTTCTGTAACTTTGAACGATTACTAAACAAATGGTTGTTAGTTGAGAATTATCTGTATAGTTATTTCTAACATTTTTCTATCTCTAGGAAATATACAAGACATCAACTTGAACCAAAAAAGCTTGAGCATAATCTGTGCTTTTTATCCCTTACCTCCTTCCCTGCCAGTACTTTGTTTTATCCAATTTATCTGCTATTGCAATGGCCTCCAGCTTACTCTGTTTTGTATCTTATATATGTCTTTTGTCATGTTGACTAATTTTTATTAATTTGGGGGCTCCGACATAGTTCACACCTGTGTTTATTAATAACATTTGTCCTGTCATAATCCACACTAATTTAAATATAAGCATAGATTTCCCTTTACATAAAACACTACTTTCTTAATAACTGTTCAGTAATTCTAGCATCAAGATTGACAGATTTTTTTATGAAGCCAAGAGGGGATAGACTGGACAATCATTTGACTGGGATAGCATAAGGCTTCTGCCTCGAGCAGAGGGTTGGACTAGAAGACTTCTGAGGTTCCTTCCATCACTATGATTTTATTACCAAAATAGTATAAAATAAAGGCAGAGGGAATGATTTTGGTAGGAAAAAAAGTGTGAGAATGTGGGGAGGGCTTAGAACAGACAGTGGCTTTGTTTGGAATAGGTGGAAATTCTGTTGCTTAGTCCTATTTATGCTTCTTAAATCCCTTAAACTCAGCAAATGAAAATGATATGAATTTCAGGAAAACTTCTTAATGCTAGTTTAATGTGTAGTCTTGAAAACTATAAAAATAACTTCCAGACAAATTTATAGCAGATCAATTAAGGTGGAGTTACTTTAAAATGTTTCCTACCCACCTATGGGCTGGGAACTCCTGGCTGGTTCCTGCAGTTGTTTCCAATGCTTCTTCTAACAGATACATTAATTGTAGCTATAGATAGTGAAATGTCCAGACTTCTTTGTTTTCTTTTTAAAGCTATCCTTCCTATAGTTATATTTCTTGGAAAGAAATTTTAGATTTATTACATTGTTAAAATGTGTTAATAGCTTCCTTTCACAAATGAGGTTGAGGAATGACTTTCTGTCTAAAAGACATTGTCTTCTGTCTTCCACATTGTCTAGAAGGTGGAATGTTTAATTAATAGAAGAGAGAAAGAAACTCAAAACAGCCCAGATAACACCATATTCCTAATATTTATATGGCATTTATATGGCCTGGATGAATAGTAAACAAATCCATAGAATTGTTATCACTAGTGCTCATTAAGCTTTGCTGCTCTGATTTATCATTTGAATGTTTAGGGATTACAGTATTAATTTTTCCTATTTCTGGTGAATTGATTCTGCAAGCAAACTGTAATTCTACCTAATCTCAATCTGCAGCATTATATTTCTCTCTTATGCATTTAAAATAAAACTCTAAAATATAGCCATTGTTAGTCAAGTTGTAATAAAATTACTCCATGCTCTTTTATTTTGCCTTCGTTGGTTTAATCAGTTCTTAAAAATTCACAGAACTTGAAGTACAGTTGGGTTTTCTTGTGTGAACCCATCTACCTAACACTTTTCTTGTTTGTTGTCTGTTAGACACATTGAGGACTTGTCTAAGGTATTTTCTACTGCTCTGAACTACACGGCCATGCGTATTCTTGGAGTCAGCGCTGATGATCCAGATTTAGTGAAGGCTCGAAATAACCTCCATAGCAAAGGTGAATGACCAGCTGGAGCCTGGAAATAAATGTGGCTTTCATTTTTCATTTTACCATCATTTGATGCCTTTGGAAAAAAGAACTCTCTGCTTACAGAATAATCGCAAATTATGGTTTATATGTTTATGGATTAAGTTGATTTCATCTCTTAGTGACCATATTGGTACACTGTTTTCAGAAATATTTATCCCTATTCTGGCCCTTCAGGTCTTCCTGTCTTCAGTGTCTTTATTAGTGTCAATACCACTTCTTGTCGTTTGTAACAGCTTTCTGAAACTCTTTATTTGGTTGCTTTCTGAGATCTTTGCTTATATTTACTTTAGTTTCTGTTTTCTTTTTGGCAATTTCCACTTCTTATTCTGACATCTAGTGTTCTTTAGTCTATTTTTGGCAGTCTTTTTTCACATTTATTCTTAACAATTTCTCTGATATTATTCCTCATTTCCTCTGATCCTCTGTCAAATTAGGTTCAGGGCTTCCAAGCAATTCCTGACAAGCTCCTTGAAAATGTTGGATATATGCTCAAGATTGTATCATGGAAACAAGTTGGCTTTGTTCTTATGCTTTAGGTTAGTTTGGAACTTGTACATGAACAGTTCATGATCTGTTCCATAGTGAGTGTCTGGCCACATTTTTGCTCTTGTAGCTGAGTCTTCCACATGCTTCTGCCAATAGCATAGTTATTTTCATTTTTGTATTCATCTTCTATGATGTCCAACACTTTAGATGTTTGAAGATTTTGATAGCAGTGAAGTAATTAGATTGCCAGAAACTGATACATTGTTCTGTTCTTGAAGGAGAAGGACTGGCAGAACTTGGAGGCAAGTCAAAAGAGGAATCAGCCTAGAGTGTTTACATAATCACAAACAGACTAAATCCACCTTGTCTTGAATTCCGTTGACTTTATCTAGTGCCAAAATAGTGCTAAAGTTTAGTTGAGTAAATTCCTGTGCATAAGCATGAATTGTAATATATCAGTTTAATTGGAACTTCATGTGTGCTCCTGTCTTTCATGCCTGACCATTCCAGTTCAGTTTCCTAAGTCGTATAGTCCAACTATATTTTCTTCATCATGATTTCCACCATTGACATTCCAATCTCCAAATACACATTTGGAGCACATTCTGTTTGCATATTCTACTGCTTTCACATTAAACTGGATCATAAAACTTGTCCATAAAATTGGACAAGTTGATCCAAACACTGGACCATAACATTTCCTCTTTTTCTGCATCAGTGGTTGGAGAATATACTTGGATAACCTTCATATTAAAAGGTTGTACAGGAAGTGTAATGGCTAATATTTGATCATTGCTACATTATGCCCTAATACTACTTTCACTAGATCCTTCCTGATTATGAAAAAATGGAATTTCTTTGTTTTTGTGTCCTGAGTAGTAAACAGTATGGTCAACTGGCTGAAAATATCCAGTTGGCATTCATTTTAATTTGCTGATGCCAAAGACTTAAACATGTAGCAAATACATTTCCTATTTCATTGTTTTGAGCTTTCCCATGTTCAGGAGGACTTGAGGGGGAATATTACATTTTTACTTTAGATTTTTCAATGCATTCTTGATTCTCCGTGATCATGTTTGTTGTTATGAAAATCTAGGAGAAGAAAAAAAGATCAGCTTGATGCCAACCTGCTTCCTTTTCTAAATATCTAGCTAAGAGGTTCCTCTGGTTTTCAGATGATATTTTCAGATGATTGAAGCTGCTCAGTAATTAACATGCCTAATGCTGTTCATTGATTAATAGTTTGCTATTTGCAGGAAATGGGAATGATTATGTGACCACTTGTGAATTAAATGTTACTTACATCATTCAATTTTCCTAGTGTAAAGGCTCCTCTCCTAACTTGAGAAAGTAAAGACTATTGAAACTGATTATTTCAAAAGGAACCTTTAATCAAGCAGGATGGAAACCATTAGAAGCAAAGCAGCACCTAAAAACCTTTAGGCCATGCAAATGGGATTAAGCTGATAATGACCCCTCTCCTTTGTCAGAATGCAGATTCTGACCAATATACAAGTGTGAAGATGCTTCCTTAACTCTTCTGTCCTGGGAGTCAATAAAGCACATGTTTTAGTTAGACATCAAAGTTATATATCCTACATGGCTACCATAAACATCCCTGGAGAGATGTTGGGACCTTCAGTCTCCCGGTGACAGGAAACCAGTTGTAAAGTTGTAAAACTCAGTTGTTTCAGATGTAGCTAATGATTTAACTACGAGGCTCCCCTCCTCCCAATTGAATGGCAGTATCACTTTTAGGGATCTGACACCTAGGAAGCCTTTAAGTAGGAAGCACCATCTCTTCTTTCCTAAGAGTTCCCTGTTTTACTTAGCCTTGTGAGTAGATTTGTTCTTCTGGTCTACTCCAAGTCCAATGAATAGTAGGTATTTGTATTAGTTCTATGGGCCCAGATCATCGTCAATGGAAGTCTGACAGACTCCTTTCAAATTGAAAAAGGTACAAGACAAGGCTGTCCTCTGTCCCCATTATTGTTTATTATAACTTTGGAAATACTGTTGAATAAGATACGGGGCCTAGGCGGTCTAAAAGGGATTAAAATTAGACAGCAAGAATATAGAGTCCGTGCATTTGCGGATGATCTGGTTATAATATTGGAACAACCGCAGGAAACTAGTAGGGTATTATTGAATACGATCAATCAATATGGTCAAGTCTCGGGATTTAAAATAAATCTAGGAAAAACCAAAATAATAGCTATAAATATGACTATCAAACAGAAGGAAGAACTGGGGGCGATGCTAAGATGTGAGGTAGTTAAAAAAGTTAAATATCTTGGAGTTAATATTTTAATCTCAAATGGGAAATTATACAAGTATAATTATGAATCACTTTGGCATAGTACACAGTTGGAGTTGAAAAGGTGGGAAAAACTGCATTTGTCCTTGCTGGGTAGAATAGCGGCAGTAAAAATGAACATTTTACCAAAATTTTTATTTCTATTTCAAATGTTACCAATACTTAAAAGAGATGCGAATCTTTTAGAATGGCAGAAGGGTATCAATAAATTTGTGTGGGCAGGAAAGAAGCCGAGGGTAAAGATGAAAATAATGCAAGATGCACGTGAAAGAGGAGGATTGAAATTACCTAACTTAAAATTATACTATGACGCAGTGGCATTATCTGCAATTAGTGATTGGATTCATCTAACTAATGACAGAATTTTGAATATCGAGGGATATGACTTGTTATATGGTTGGCATGCTTACTTGTTATTTAACAAAAAAACGGATAAGAAATTTAAAAATCACATCTTAAGAAATGCTTTATTGAGGGTTTGGAAAAAATATCAACATAAATTAAATGATAAAGTGCCCATGTGGGCAATTCCTAGACATGCAATTGAAAATATGAATGTAGAACAAAAACACGATAGAACCACCTATAGACAACTTCTTATCTCAGAAAGAGGGGTGATGGAACTAAAATCTTAAAGAAGAAAAGGTAGTTCAAACGTGGTTTCAGTATGGTCAATTACAGGCTAGGTGGAAAATAGATCAAAAAATTGGCTTTGTAAAAGTTGAGGATAATTTGTTTAAACAAATAAGAGATCAAAGCTCAATGCATATAAAGAGGATATATAACGTATTAGTACAGATGGATTCTGAAACGGAACTGATTAAGGATTGTATGATAAAATGGGCTCAGAATATCGAGGAACCAATAATGCTTGAAACATGGGAAAGAATCTGGGTAAGAAATGTGAAATTTACACAAGCACAAAACTTGAGAGAAAATTTTTATAAGATGTTTTATAGATGGCACCTAGATCCTAAAAAGCTTGCCTCTATGTATCCAAATGTTCAACCTAAATGTTGGAGATGTGGTTCTTGTGATGCTACATATTTTCATATATGGTGGACATGTCGTAATGTCAAGGCATTTTGGATAAAAATATGGTGGATCCTGCAAAACATCTTTAAAAGAAGGATAAAATTTACCCCCCAGTTGTTTTTACTGGGTATATGTATTGATTTTGCAGCAGCAGAGACTAATTTGGTTCTGTATTTAATAACGGCAGCAAGACTCTTGGTGGCGCAGTATTGGAAGAAGAAAGATTTACCTACAATTCAAGAATGGACTTTGAAAGTTATGAACTTAGCCGAAATGGCCAAAATCTCAGCATATCTCAAAGAACATTCAAACGAGAGATATAAACGAGACTGGAAAAAATGGATTGATTACATAAAAAGTAAATATGGGACTAAGAAACTCCAGATAGCTTATGCTTAGTATCAGTAATAATTTAAATTGTTTAAAATTTGGGTAACAGTAAGAAGCTGAGTTCAATGTAGAGATATTTTAGACTGTGATTGTTCAAAAGTTATACCACGTATGGTCTTTGGGAAGTCGGGGGGGAGAGAAGGGAGGTGGGGATTTAGGGGGAGGGGGGAGGGGGGAAATACAATATGTGTTAAATTCCATGATTGTATTTGTATACTGTGGCTTTTCAATGTTAGTGCGAAAATAGAACAAACCGAATATACTGGAAGGTAATAGATACCGAAGGAAAGAGTCGAGTGAAAGAAGAAGGAGGGTGGAGAGGGTGAGAGAGAGGAGGAGGAGAAGGGAGGGAGGGAATGGAGAGGGTGTGATAGAGTTAAGGTTAGAAAGAAGGGGAGGGGAAGTAGGCGTAGAGGGGTGTGTGAGAAGGAAGAATGAAAGTTGGAGGGGGTTGAAAAAGGGTGTATGGCGGGTCAAGGTGGTATACTGGGTTTGTATTGTAGAGGGCATTTTCTATATTCAATGTTATATACCCTGATTAAGCACAGTGAATATGTGATTGTATAGAATGAAAACATAATAAAATATATATATATAAAATAAAAATAAAAAAAGTAAAAAAATGTATTAGTTCTATGGGAGGTAAAAAGTTACTCACTAGCTTTCTTGCTTTCTCTCTGACTGAATAAATTGAAGCCACTCTTTTACTTTTTGTTTTCTACTGTATGTTGTACATTTTCCTGGCCAGAAACTTCAGGAGATATGAAAAGTCTAGATGTAAAGAATGACTCATAAAAACTGTTGTTATGAACAGGGCTAAGGGAAAAAGAGGAAGGATGAGGCCAGACTATTTGGTAGCAGTGTCTTTTCGGGACTGAGAAGGCAAGACACACCACATAGGTGGAGGGAAAAAGGAGAACCGTAGCTCTTAAATAGATCATTTCTCCCCTTTCTTTTCCTCTGTAATAACTATGAACTGTTTATGTTTTATAAAGTTGTCAGCTGTTTTGATATTATTCTGTTTTGGAATTCTTCAGGTGGTGCTGTAGGAGTCGCTTCCTGGGTTAAATTTTGGCTGGCTGTCTTGAATGTCTACAGTTGGGAAGGAATGAATACGTTGCTTCCTGAGATGTGGTGTGTAAATCATCATCAAGAAAATTATACCCAGCTTCTGTCTGTGTTCGTTATATGGATGGATGCACTTGACCCAAAAAATTCCCAACCCTGTTTACCATCCCCCCCTCCAAGATACAAAGGTTTCTTAGAATTTGCACATGCTCTTTGCAAGTCAGTTAATTTCCTATTCATTCAGATCAGTTTATTATCTTTCAACCCATGTTCCAGATTATCCCCCCTATCTCCTTCCAAAACAGACCACTTGTAAGTTTAAACTGCTGAAAATTTATTTATGAGGTAAGAGGTATAGGGAAAGCTTCACAATGAATTCTTAGTTGTATTTTCATGGTGAGACTGAAGAAGTCACATTATTAATGGAATCTGTTTCAGTATTTAGTATGAGGATTTTTTTCCCTGGGCTCTTGAATGTCCTCCTTTACTTTCTCTTCTGTTTTCTTTTCTACAAGCTGAGGAGGAATTTCCTATATTTACTTTTAAAAATTCACCTCAATGTTTAAGATTAGAATCTAATATCCCCTCCCCACAGGAAGGAGTGTATGGTGCTTTAAGCACTACCAAATGGCTCTCTAAACTTGTCTACCAGTTAGAGTAGTAAAAGTAAAAAGGGTCACTATATCACAGTTTTCATCTAAGACCAAAAGAGTACAACCTGATTCCAGTATTTTTGATACTGTCCCCAAATGTGAAATTATTTATACACTGGATAACTTCATGGAGACTCTTTGAGGTCTGATAGTTGCTAGAGATGGGCATACCAATGGCTAATTTTTCAAAGCTTACTGTATGAAGTGTGTTTAAGCAGCCACTCCATGTTTTGTTGTCATGATCTTTTTGCATTTCCTTCAGTCAAGTTGTTACATTGTCTTTGCAGGCAACTGTCCACTGTTACGAGCTTTTCCCTTCTTTCCACTTCACAATAGGTTCTTTCCTTCATGGATGCCAGCTAACCCTTCCACACTTTGGTGTCATTGCCGCCAGGTTTACCTGCCAATGGCCTACTGCTATGCTGTCCGCCTCACTGCAGAAGAAGATGAACTTATCTTGAGCCTTCGACAGGTAGTTGCCAAAGCATAACTTTCCTATTAGTCCAATGACTTTCAATTTCAATGGAATCTCTGATCTTGTTTAAGATGCAGGGTTGGGCCAATTTTCAGTTTCCCAGTCCCCAAAGGATTCCAAAATTGAAATGTAGGAAAATGCCTTTTGATCCCCCCCACTCTTTTTGTGCTCTATCTATCTATCTATCTATCTATCTATCTATCTATCTATCTATCTGAGGTGTACATGCTTCAAAAATTATTTCAAAGCGGTATTATGAAATGCATCGGATTAAGGCATCATTTTAAAGCAGCTACATTTTTCAGGCTTCCACACATTCAGCTCATTAAAGCACCCCTGTATTTAGTGCTGCTTTAAGGAGATGCTGTGCTTGTGCTCTTTCATATTCCAAAATCATCTTTCCAAATAGTTTTCAAAGAATGCACAGCCTTACTATTTAAGCTTGTAATTCTCTGTTCATAAAATAGAATAAAACCTCTGAAAATTGACCCAAGGGACTGAATGAAAGTGGCCAGCATACTGAACAACTGTACTGATATGTACACATGCCTCATTTTACTTTACAGAAACACACATAATGAAAACATAGTAAAATCATTCATACAATACTGCATTATACAAAATCAATACATTTTTGTATGTATTATTTTCTCATGAAAAAAAGAGTCAATTTTAGTCTGTTTCTTATTCATGTTATGAAGGTAAGTGGAGAAAGCTGGCCATACCACTCACTATATCTAGGCAATTTTCCATGGCAAATGACTTTAATTGCATTATCAAATGACTGACATCTTCTTCTTTTGGAATATCTGCAGTTTTATGGTCCTCATTTAATTCTTTTGCTTCATCAGTTGCTTCCAGCACTTTTCCACTGGGTTGTACATCAGTCAGTACTGATTGGAAAATTGCTTCTGAATCAGGGTCAGGGATTTGCTTCTGCAGACGAACCATAGGTTTGGATCTTAGCATTGACCCACTGCAGAAGCTGGGCTCAGTAGTGCATTTACAGTAGAATGTTTTGATTATGCCTTGTCAAGAGGTTGAAGTTTTGATGTAGTGTTTGGAGGCAAATTTTTCAGTTTGTAGGATGATTCACTTGGGGATGGCTAGGACAATTGTCCACTACAAGAAGAATGGGCCATTTCTTCTTCTTCATTTCTCAGTCAATACCACTTATCCCCTCCTCAAATAGGGCATCAGTCATCCATGTAGGTTTGTTAAGATTTCCAGGTGACGGGAAGGTCTTTGGGCTGCAGGTTCTTGAATGAGGATGGCTTTGCCAATTTACCGATCACCAAAGGTTTTAGCTTCTCTCCGGTTAAGTCAGTGCACAGCAGAACTGTGACTCATTCCTTAGAAAGTTTTCCTTTGTGGATGCCAGCTAAGCCTTCCACACTTTGGAATCATGCGGTTGTTAAATGAACCTCACTTCCCCCATTGACTATTTCTTTGAAGCCAGCTGGGAAAGTAACAAATGGTGATCACATGACCCTTGGACAGTGCAACTGTCATAAATACATGCCAGCTGTTAAGAAGTTAAATTTTGATCACGTGTCCATGGGGATGCTGATTCAGTCGTAAGTGTGAAAGTTATAAGTCACTTTTTTCAGTGCCATTGTAATTTTGAATGGTCACTAAACAAATGGTTTAAGACTCCCTGTAGTCCAGATATCTCCACCAAGAGGCAGCACAGCAGGACCTGGCCCATAGCTTCTGTTTCTCCCTGACTTATATTTTAGAGGTGTTGCTAAATTGGCTGTTGAAAAGAGCAGGTGGAAGGGCATTACAGTGGGATAATCTAATTTATTTATTAAATGTACTTATGAAATGTATGTGACACTCATCTCACTGTAAAAGTAAGTCTTACAGCATAATAAAAAGATAATACAAAACAATTTTAAAAGTAAGAAAGATTAAATACAGATAAAAACCCAAGAGGACATATTACATGGTAGGGATATTCTCTCTGTATAGTCAGCCCCAGCATTAAGCACCCTTATTGGAGCCCTAGGCCAGCCAACAGAGCCAGGTTTTAAGGCTCTTCTGGGAGGCCAGGAATATGGGGCCAACCTTACCTTCAATGGAAGAATCTGCCAAATGTCGGGAGCCACAACAGAGAAGGCTCTTCTCCTAGATCCTGCCAAAGAAATTATTGCACATGGGAACTCGGTTTGCTGTGGCCTAGAGGTGGAGCTGTATGCTGTCTTAAAGGACTATTTGTTATATTCTAAAACATTGGGATAAAAATACACCTATGCTTAGTAAGAAAGCTTTTCCAGAGGCAGTGGGATACTACTGAGAATGTCAATCTTCTGGTCTCAGTCAACTCATACCACCAATTACTTTCAAGTTGGGTGATTGGTGCATCCTTTTGCTTTTGCTTTTTTTGTTTAGTGTATGGCACGTGTTAGCCAGGGATCACTGAAGCGGCTGCCTGCCTCTGTGAAAGGATTGTTTTCGGGCGGTGTTATCTTACCCGCAGGATGCCAGGATGCCAGTAGACAATCGGGGGAGGCTCCTTTCCTGTCCCTACATGGTTTTTTGCTCATGGGAATCGAGCTGCCAAGCTGCCGACTTCAGCAGAGTGCAGGCTCAGCGTCTTACCATGAAAACAATGTCACTTAATATTATACTATTATTAACCCCTTAACAATCAAGCTCATGAAGAACTAGGCAAACGAATCCATCATGTAGAACTAGAAAGTTTTGAAATATATAGTTAAAACAAGTAGGACAACATGAATGGGGCATCCAGCAATTTGATATATGTCAAAATGCTCTATTTGAGGGAATGCACTAAAACAAGTTTCCAACTTATATTTTTACTGTGTAATAAATAACTATATTCACACCAAATCTGAAGACTTTATTTCCTCAAACTATGATCCACAGGCTAAATCTGACCTGCCATTTGTTTTTATACAGCCCATGAGCCATGAATGAACAGGCAAGTGGGTGGCAGATTATCAGTGCCATATTTCAGCCAAGGGCCGTGGATGCGTGAATATCCTAGGTGGCCATAAAGGCCTATCAGCCATAAAGGCCTGACAGGCTGGCACTGTCCAATGGCTACTGTGCTGTTTGGCCTGCAGTCTTGCCATCTTATACCTGCAAAGACAGAGGTAGGATCATCAGGCCCTTGATCAAAAGAATTTCCTGAATCCTAGTTTAGACCAGTTATGTTGCATAGTATGTTCTATTCAACATGCAAAGTGAAGCAGGACAATTTTCTGTCACAGAATGATTCTCCCACAGAACGATGCTCTGATCTGACGAAATATATTTCAGCAAAACAACCTGAAACATATCCCAGTAAAATAAGCTTGTCAACTCATGAGTAGAAATCATAACTGCAGCAAGGGAATGTTCCACTTAAATCTTTCTTTTTGGCCAAACATCATTTCAGGGGAAAAAATACCAAAAAAAAATCTGTTTCTGAGATATTGAGACCAGCCAAATTGATCAGTCAATATTTTTAATATTATACCCAAAATTTTGGATGGAATCACAACTAGCAGATAGGAGTTTGTTAGCAGCTATCTTTCAAAAGGCAGTTTTGAAGGAAGAAAAGATTCAAAATGTTCAAACTCTGCCTTAAACTCACTTATAAATGAGGCTAGAAGTTCCTATTGCAGTTAGTGTAATTCTTACTTTTGGGACTTCCTCCTGTTGTGAAAGTATAGGCAGTCCTCATCTTACATCCATTTGTTTACTGACCATTTGAAATTACAACACTACTGAAAAGTGACAATCAGTACTCAACTATTGCAGCATCCCAGAGTGACATGATCAACATTTAGGAGCTTGGCAATTAGCATATTTTTATGAGGGTTGGAGCGTTGGGGTGTTTGTGTCACATGATTATATTTGCTACTTTCCCAGCCAGCTTCCAAGAAGCAAAATCAACGGAGTAAATTGCATATGCTTAATGACCATGAGTCACTTAACTGCTTAACAACCATGGCAGAAAAGGTCATAAACTTGCACAACTCACTTAACAACCACTTTGATTAACAATGGAAATTCTGGTCCCAATTGTGGTCATAAGTCAAGGACCACATATGTACTGATATGTCTTTTCAGTTCAACTTTATGGAAAGAAATGGGTACTCTTATTCAACAAATGTTCTTGGCATATAATTTGACATCTATGTGATATGGTGAACAATCTGCCTCATTACCATCAACATACAGAATTATTGGATGTCTACAATGGCTTCCTTTAAATAGAAAAGGCTGTCAGTTTCATCAATAGGAAACAACATTCAGAATGCAGAATTTAAGATCTAACATTACAGTTCAGGATTCATTTAAGGGTTTCGTGTTTGCACAAACACTGCAGCAGCTAGTCCTCGGCCTACTGGTGCTAATTGAACATCTCAGCAATAATGACCAACTTTGTTAGAGATGAATCAGCCAAGCCTCTTTATTTAGCAAAAGCAAATAGTAAGTTCGTTAGATGACATTACGGGCTAATTTCAGTAACTCAAACTGTTTCAATCGTTAACTGCCTCCCTCCAACCACAATCTGTCACAGTTAGGCATAATCCAAGAACATGTTTGGTTTGCTGTGAAGCTGTAAATCACTTTAAATTCTACAGAGATCCCCAGCATGATGCGATTTTTCACCGGAAGATTTCCACCTGGTGTTAATGCCCTACAACTATATATATATATATATATATATATATATATATATATCTGAGAGTTACATTGGTTTGGCTGGCTTGAAAGAAGTTTTGCCTCACACCCTGCAAAGGGCTGTAGCCCCAACACATTATTTTTGCACTTAATTTGGAAGCGTCCCTTCTGTGCTCTTTGCGGCTTTCTTCCCATCCCCATTTTCTTGTCACTGATCTGAGCCAGACTCGCTTCCTTCGCATGGAAGCTCTGCAGCAGTCCACATTTAAGCTCTAAGGAGGAAAACCAGATCAAAGCGCGGAAGGGCTGGCGCCCCTCGGCTTTAAATTTTCAATGGTGAAAGCGCCGGAATTTGACTTGCTGAGTCCCTGCATTTCTTTGGATCCTCTCGCTTGCTCCGTTAAAGCTACCAGCGCCTGTTATTGTTCCACATCCAATAACTCGTTTTTCTGTGACTACTCCCTGCAAAAGTTTCTCCTTTCCCATAGGAGACCAACAGCAAGCTTTACTTGGAAACTGACTCCGCCTTCAATTGTACCTAAACTCTCGTGATTGGCACGTACTTTCATCAGTTCAAATCGGGATGTTTCCAATAGCTTCTTGGGAATTGTAGTCCTCAAGAAGGAACTGCTTTGGGCCACGATTCACCCAAAATACTTCATATCCCAGCGTGCCGCTGAAACAGTCGAGCTGTGAGGTGTGTGATAAGTCCAGCCTTGGCTGTACTTTATTTTATGCCGGTCCTTATGCTACTGCCTGCAGGCTTCAACCTTAGCTCAGAGTGACAGGATGGATGGAACGTGAGTATTTTGGCATCTCTCCTATTTTAGGATTCTTCCAGAGCTTTCTGGTCGTTTTAGTTTTAGCTTTGTTTGGAAAAATCACTAGGATGCTTTACTTGTGGCGATGCAAAAAGAAAAAAAAAAGAATGAAAAGTCCAGGACGTAATTGGTGATTAAAAAATGCCACATTTTCCCATGGTCTGAGAAGGGATTTGAATCTTCTGTGATCATCTACCCGTTAATTTTTTTGACAAAATGGGAATAATTAAAAACATATTTGTACTATGTATATATGATGTGATACATACATTATTGCTCTATGCTCTTTCTCTGTTAAACAATTTAAATCACACAGAGGCTGTTTGTGGTTTGGTTGTCCTTTCGTTTCACAAAAAAGGTTAATTTTGATAATATTTCATATTATCTAGTCATCAAATTCATTTTTGTATTTTATACATCTTTTTCTTCTTCTTCTGTATTATATTTGTTTTTTGTTTGTTTTGTTTTATTAAACATTTATAGGCCGCCCTTTTCCCTGAGGGGACTCAGGGCGGCTTACAATAATAGGGGAGGGGAGTGCAGGACAAAACACAAAAAGAAAATGTGAGTAAAAATAATAAGCGGTAAAACACAACATTCACTCAACATTCGGGGGGGGGGGGCGAGAGTAAAGTCTTATCCCCAGGCCTGACGGGATAGCCAGATCTTGAGGGATGTGCGGAAGGCCTGGAAGGTGGTGAGGGTGCGGATCTCCACGGGGAGATTGTTCCATAGCGTCGGAGCTGCAACTGAGAAGGCTCTCCTCCGCGTAGTCGCCAGTCGGCACTGACTGGCGGATGGAATTCGGAGGAGGCCTACTCTATGCGATCTGATGGGACGAAGGGTGGTAATCGGCAGAAGGCGGTCTCTCAAATAGCCAGATCCACTACCATGGAGCGCTTTATGAATGGTAAGTAGGACCTTGAAGTGCACCCGGAGATCAACAGGTAGCCAGCGCAGCTCACAGAGGATCGGTGTTATGTGGGCAAACCGTGGTGCGCCCCCAATCACTCGCGCGGCCGCATTCTGGACTAGCTGAAGTCGCCGGATGCTCTTCAAGGGCAGCCCCATGTAGAGCACATTGCAGTATTCCAGCCTAGAGATCACAAGGGCTCGAGTGACTGTTGTGAGGGCCTCCCGGTTCAGGTAGGGCCGCAACTGGCGCACCAGGCGAACCTGGGCAAATGCCCCCCTGGTCACAGCTGACAAGTGATGGTCGAAATTCAGCTGTGGGTCCAGGAGGACTCCCAAGTTGCGGACCCTGTCTGAGGGGTATAAATTTTGACCCCCCAGCCTGAGTGATGGAACGTTGGCCAAATTGTTGGGAGGAAATCACAACAGCCACTCGGTTTTGTCCGGGTTGAGTACCAGTTTGTTAGCTCTCATCCAGTCTTTAACAGCCTCAAGACCCCGGTTCATCACGTCCACCGCTTCATTGAGTTGGCACGGGGCGGACAGATACAACTGTGTATCGTCCGCGTACTGATGGTATTTTATCCCGTGCCTCCGAATGATCTCGCCCAACGGTTTCATGTATATGTTAAATAGTAGGGAGGATAAGACCGAACCCTGCGGCACCCCATAAGTTAGGGGCCTCGGGGACGATCTCTGCCCCCCCACCAACACTGACTGCGACCTGTCCGAGAGGTAGGAGGAGAACCACTGCAGAACAGTGCCGCCCACCCCCACCTCCCGCAGTCGTCGCAGAAGGATACCATGGTCGATGGTATCGAAAGCCGCTTCTACTATATCATAGAAAAACTTGAATTGGTTTGCAATAGCCATAAACCTTTTATAGATTAAACATAGTAAAATTGACAAATCCCATATAAATAGTAGAATAAAAAGATACATGGTAAAAATAATCCCTTAAAATAGAGGTGCCGAGGGAGTTAGTGACCAAAGAAGGCTGATGTAAAAAGGCTAGTTTGGTAAGAATGCCTGCAGCACATCAGCTTGGAGCCTGGATTCTTGGCACTCTGAGCTCAGAAAACATCAAGACCCAACAATTTAACCTTATTCTCATATATTCTCAGCTATTGGAAAGCAAATCATTCTCAAATATGTAAAAAGGTCACCAATGCAGCTCTTTAAATAGCAGTCCCAGAGAAAAGCCGTTTGAGGGGAATTTGATGTCAACAGATATGTTTCTTTGGTTTATCTATTTGAAGGATTTAGAACTTTGTCCAAAAATAGAAGCCCTTTTAAATTAAATTAAAACATTGTAACTTTTCCCACATCATCTGTTGAAATTGACACAATCCCCTGTATCACACCATCAGAAGGTGTGCAAGTAATTACTGGTGCATTTTTACTCTTAAGAGTTTGAGTATATTAGCTGAGTACAATAGTCCTCAACTTACAATCACAATTGACCTCAATATTTCTTGTTAAGTGAGAAATTTGTTAAGTGAATTTTGTCCCATTTTATGACCAGTTGTTAAGTGAATCACTGAAGATGATAAGTCAATAACCTGGTTGTTAATTGGATGTGGCTTCCCTATTGATTTTGCTTGTCAGAAGGTTGCAAAAGATGATCATATGACCTTGGGACAATAAATGAACTGTTGTAAGTCAAGGACTACCTATATAAATATTGAACTAAGCCAAAGCACATTGAATTACCATTAGATGAATAGCCCATAATTGGCTGTTTGCATATCATGGTATGATTAATAGAAGAGATGCAAATGCTGAGAAGCAGGAATGGGGCTGAACCCTCCACAAACCAAGCAGCTTCACATTGGAAGCATACAGGGAGAAACAGTAGATGTTTTATTTCCTGATTTAATTTTTTATTGGATTTTGAGATTACACATTTAAACAGATATAGACTAACAGAAAATTGGAAGGGACCTTGGAGGTATTCTAAAGCTCAGGCAGAAAACCCTATATCATTTTAGACAAATGGTTGTCCAGTTTTTTCTTAAAAACTACCACTGTTGGAGCATTCATAACTTCTGGAAAAAAGCTGTTCTACTGATTAATTGTTCTGTTTTACTTATCCAATGGGTTTATTTCCTTACATTTTCTATTACATGTGGCTGTAGCGAGTTTTATTTTATCCACAGTTAATCCATAGTTTAGTTTTAAGCTGGAATCCTAAAAAACAAGTTTCAGACACTGCTTGGATCCTAATGCTTGGACATTTTTCATTTGCAATGCTAGGATGAAGGCTTTACCTAGGGTCTCTCTTTTGCTTTTCACCCCTGTTAGATATTTACGGAGAAGAGGAGGCCCATATAAGACAGAACCAGCCACAGACTTAACCCGCTGGCGTTTGAGTTATGAAGAAGGTCGGCAGCGGTGGCGATATCTAGCAGATGGCGAGGGTGTGGAGCGGGAGCAGACTGCACTGGAGGCTCATTCTCTAGGGCTGGACACAGTAAGTGACTGATGCTGTAGTGAATATGAGATAGGAGGGGAATGGACAGCTTGCAAAACTCTCAGCAATTTCTTTCAAGTTCAGTCTTTAGAGAGCAGGACAGCTTGTCTGTTGCAAAATATTTCTGTACTCTAGCAGACATGGAAGAGAGCAAATTCATAGTGCATCTTTGGGTCATGTGAGGCACTGTGAATATCTGTGGAGCTCTACTGTTAACATGAGTATCCAGGAATTGTCCCACGACGCACATTGTCTTTGCAAAAGGGAAAATGGTAATGGTGGGAGAGCGCATCATATTTCTGGGGAACTTGTCTGTTATTACTTAATTTCTTTTGGAAAAGGCCAAATATGGTGAAACCGATTTGCTTGACAAAAACCTCTGAAAGGACAAAACTATAAGAAGATGTGATGGATTCAGATGGTTTATGTACACATCTCAGTGCTGGCCCTCTGTAAATTGGAGAAAGGATGCAAAAGCGATCTACAGCTCTCTTTTTAGAAAGATACCATCTGAAATACATGACTTATACTGCAGATTTCAACTTTTATTTCTAGTCTTCTGTAATTAGGAATATTACTTTCCAGTATATACAAGAGAGTGCTTGAAGAAGGCTCATATTCCATATATTTCTCTTACCAATATCTTTCAGTGTTTCAGGCATCAGTGTGTTGGATCTGGGTCCAGAAGAAATATTCAACAGATTCTCACAAGGTGAAAGAGGATACTGCCCTTTAGGAAGCATACAGATACTGGCTGGTTCCATAAAACAATAGATTAGGTGAAATCAGGGCTAGATAACCTGTGGTTTATCATACAGTAGGATTGGTCTAGTGCTTAAGGCATCAGGCTAGAAAGTGTGAAACTGAGTTCTAGTCCTGCATTAGCCATTAAAGCCTAGTGGATTACCTCGAGCCAAGCATCCTCTGTCCACCCAGCTCACCTCACGGGGTTGTTGTAGGGAAAATAGGAGGAGGAAGGTGTTCTGAATATGTTCAATCATTTGTAAAAACTAATAAACAAAGAACAAGTAAGCAAATTCACTATAAATCTTTTCTGGCTGGTATCAGAACTGTTTTTGGTTTGCCTAGGGAGCAAATCCAAGGTCAGCTGCTATCCTTTCTGTTGTACCAGAATCTGGGAGAGAGAGCAGTTAAGTACCCCTCCATACGTTGTACTGCTTGAATAAAGCAGAAGACTTCAGTGAACATCTTTATACATATGCCAGTTCCCTTTAGACTTTTATGGACCTACAGTCTGGTCATTTATATTACTTTCTGGTTCCAATTCTTTCTCTTTTGCAGACTAAAGTCTTCCCAATCTTGCCTACAGCCTGTACTGCAGAAGAGGCAGCGCTAAATGGGATGAAATTTTTTGCAGGCCTCCAAGCAGAGGATGGTCATTGGGCTGAGGATTATGGAGGACCTCTCTTTCTGTTGCCAGGTATTATTACAAGAAAGGTCCCAGTAGCTCCTTCTCACAGATGGTCATGCATTGGTCAGATGATCAGTGTTTTGTATCAAAGGCAAAAAATCTACTAAGCTACATTGGTTGTAGCTACTTCAGAATTAATTACCATATTTCTCAGAGTATAAAACGCACCAAAGTATAAGACGCACCAAGGTTTTGAAGAGGCAAATTTTAAAAAAAGTAGGTAGGTAGATAGAGAGAGAGGAAGAGAGAGAAATACAGTAAGTAGGTAGGGAGAGAGAGAGAATAGGTAGGTAGGTAGGTGGATAAAGGAGGAGGGGGAGGGAGAGAGAAATACAGTAGGTAGGTAGGAAGAGTGTGTGTGTGTAGGTAGGTAGGTAGAAGGATAGAGAGAGAAATAGAGAAATACAGTAGGTAGGGGGAGAGAGTAGGTAGGTAAGTAGATAGATAGATAGAGAGGGAGGGAGAAATACAGTAGGTAGGGAGAGAGAGAAAGTGTAGGTAGGTAGGTAGAGGGATAGAGAGAGAGAAATAGAAAGAGAGAGAGAAATACAGTAGGTAGGTAGGGAGAGAGTAGGTAGGTAGATAGATAGAGGGATAGAGAGAGATAGGGAGGGAGAAATATAGTAGGTAGGGATAGAGTAGGTAGGTAGATAAAGGGATAGAGAAATATAGAGAGAGATAGAAATACAGTAGGCAGGTAGGGGGAGAGTGAGTGAGTGTAGGTAGGTAGGTAGAGGGATAGAGAAATAGAAAGAGAAAGAGATAAATAGAGTGAAATACAGTAGATAGGTAGGGAGAGAGAGTAGGTAGGAAGGTAGGTAGATAGAGGGAGAGAGAGGGAGAAATACAGTAGGTAGGTAGGAAGAGAGAGAGTAGGTAGGTAGGTAGATGTTTCCAGGTGTATTTATCCATGTGCTGGAGAAAGAAATCAGTGACAATCTGCAGTACCTAAGACTTGTTTCTGCTGGCACAGCACTTGATCAATGTAATTTTCATCAATCAGTTAAAGAGCTTTCCAAAAGGGAAAAAAAAAAGTTTTTCACTATGGAAACCTCCCAAAAACAGTCGGTTTTTCATGAAAATGGGCCCTTTTTAAAAAATAAAAGGCATGAATAGCCTTGCGGGGGGGCTTGCAGAGTGCTCCTGGGGGGAGGCTGGGAGGGCAAAAATCAGCAAAAATGACCCGTTTTTTCACAAAAACAGGCCCGTTTTTTGTCAAAAAACTGCTTATGGAGGCTTATAGAGTGCTGCTGGGAGGGGGGGGGAGAAAACCACCCATTTTTTGCTTATTTCTGCCCTCCCTAGCCCCCAAGAGCTCTCTGAAAGCTCCATAAGGGTATGCACAGCCATTTTGGTGAAGGGATGGGACTTCAGGAGGCAAAAAATGCTGTATTCGATGTATAAGATGCACCCAGATTTTCAGCCTGTTTTTTTGAGGAAAAAAAGTGCGTCTTATACTCTGAAAAATACGGTAAATGTTTCTCTACATGCTACCAATTACTGACTAATAGTTTAAAAGGAATAGATAGCTAGAACAAATTGGCTCATGACGGTGGTGAGTTTAAAAGACAGGTCTGTCTCCAGGCCTCTTGGAATCTTTTAAGGCTAAGCATTCCAGTTCATTGGATTTCAGCAGAAGCTCAGAGACCATTTATTAGTTCAACAGTTTGTTGTTGCTGCCTGAAAAGGCTTTCCATCCTTAACTGCATTTTTCTACCTTCTGGTCTTTTTCCAACAGGACTTCTGATTGTGTGCCATGTTGCTAAGATTCCACTAACAGAAGAAAGTAGGAAGGAGATGGTGCGTTACTTGCGTTCAGTGCAACTCCCAGATGGAGGATGGGGCCTGTGAGTAAAGCTCAAAAGCCATTGCTTCAGAAGGACTTTCGCTATTTCATTACCAGTGGTGGTGGCAGTAGCACTAGCAACATTTCAGTTCTCCTCAGCCTAAATAGAGATGTCCCTGATTGTTTTTTTCAATTGTAAATATGTGACAGCCACTCCTTTTTCCAGCTGGCAGATGCCATCCTGGTTCAGAAGGGACTGATATGCCGCTCTTGGTGTGGGCAGTGTGAATTCATAAGCATATTACACAGTGGCATATCATACATGTTTGAACCAAAGGAATAAAAAGGCAAAAGCTCTTATTGCTGATGGGCATCAATACCTAGCCAATTACTTCAGGAGCAAATGGTTGGGATTCCTAAGGAGAAGATGATACCTGTTTCAGGAATTGACCAAGAGTGTTTAGTGCCTTAAGAAATCAGTAAGAAATCTACATTACTTTGCATTTTGAAAGGGTAGTAGAAATTTGTTATCTTGCAAAAATCTACTATTTCAGTGAAATATTTTATGAAACCGTGGAGAATCTTTCTCAGTCTTGGCATACTGCAACCATCATAAATATAAGTCAGTTGCCAAACATCTGAATTTTGATCATGTGACCACAGGGAAACTGCAATAGTCATAAGTGTGAAAAATGGTTATAAGTCACTTTTTGCAGTTCTTCTGTAACTTTGAACGATTACTAAACAAATGGTTGTTAGCTGAGAATTATCTGTATAGTTATTTCTAACATTTTTCTATCTCTAGGAAATATACAAGACATCAACTTGAACCAAAAAAGCTTGTGCATAATCTGTGCTTTTTATCCCTTACCTCCTTCCCTGCCAGTACTTTGTTTTATCCAATTTATCTGCTATTGCAATGGCCTGTAGCTTACTCTGTTTTGTATCTTATATATGTCTTTTGTCATGTTGACTAATTTTTATTAATTTGGGGGCTCCGACATAGTTCACACCTGTGTTTATTAATAACATTTGTCCTGTCATAATCCACACTAATTTAAATATAAGCATAGATTTCTCTTTACATAAAACACTACTTTCTTAATAACTGTTCAGTAATTCTAGCGTCATGATTGACAGATTTTTTATGAAGCCAAGAGGGGATAGACTGGACAATTATTTGACTGGGATAGCATAAGGCTTCTGCCTTGAGCAGAGGGTTGGACTAGAAGACTTCTGAGGTTCCTTCCATCATTATGATTTTATTACCAAAATAGTATAAAATAAAAGCAGAGGGAATGACTTTGGTAGGAAAAAAAGTGGGAGAATGGGGGAAGGGCTTAGAACAGACAGTGGCTTTGTTTGGAATAGGTGGAAATTCTGTTGCTTAGTCCTATTTATGCTTCTTAAACCCCACAACGTTTGAAAACTCAGCAAATGAAAATGATATGAATTTCAGGAAGACTTCTTGATGCTAGTTTAATGTGTAGTGTTGAAAACTATAAAAATAACTTCCAGACAAATTCACAGCAGATCAATTAAGGTGGAGTTACTTTAAAATGTTTCCTACCCACCTATGGGCTGGGAACTCCTGGCTGGTTCCTGCAGTTGTTTCCAATGCTTCTTCTAACAGATACATTAATTGTAGCTATAGATAGTGAAATGTCCAGACTTCTTTGTTTTCTTTTTAAAGCTATCCTTCCTATAGTTATATTTCTTGGAAAGAAATGTTAGATTTATTGCATTGTTAAAATGCGCTAATAGCTTCCTTTCACAAATGAGGTTGAGGAATGACTTTCTGTCTAAAAGACATTGTCTTCTGTCTTCCACATTGTCTAGAAGGTGGAATGTTTAATTAATAGAAGAGAGAAAGAAACTCAAAACAGCCCAGATAACACCATATTCCTAATGTTTATATGGCTTGGATGAATAGGAAACAAATCCATAGAGTTGTTATCACTAGTGCTCATTAAGCTTTACTTCACTGATTTATCATTTGAATGTTTAGGGATTACAGTATTAATTTTTCCTATTTCTGGTGAATTGATTCTGCAAGCAAACTGTAATTCTACCTAATCTCAATCTGCAGCATTATATTTCTCTCTTATGCATTTAAAATAAAACTCTAAAATATAGCCATTGTTAGTCAAGTTGTAATAAAATTACTCCATGCTCTTTTATTTTGCCTTCGTTGGTTTAATCAGTTCTTAAAAATTCACAGAACTTGAAGTACAGTTGGGTTTTCTTGTGTGAACCCATCTACCTAACACTTTTCTTGTTTGTTGTCTGTTAGACACATTGAGGACTTGTCTAAGGTATTTTCTACTGCTCTGAACTACACGGCCATGCGTATTCTTGGAGTCAGCGCTGATGATCCAGATTTAGTGAAGGCTCGAAATAACCTCCATAGCAAAGGTGAATGACCAGCTGGAGCCTGGAAATAAATGTGGCTTTTATTTTTCATTTTACCATCATTTGATGCCTTTGGAAAAAAGGACTCTCTGCTTACAGAATAATTATGGTTTATGTGTTTATGGATTAAGTTGATTTCATCTCTTAGTGACCATATTGGTACACTGTCTTTAGAAATATTTATCCCTATTCTGGCCCTTCAGGTCTTCCTGTCTTCAGTGTCTTTATTAGTGTCAATACCACTTCTTGTCATTTGTAACAGCTTTCTGAAACTCTTTATTAGGTTGCTTTCTGAGATCTTTTCTTATATTTACTTTAATTTCTGTTTTCTTTTTGGCAATTTCCACTTCTTATTCTGACATCTAGTGTTCTTTATTCTATTTTTGGCAGTCTTTTTTCACATTTATTCTTAACAATTTCTCTGATATTATTCCTCATTTCCTCTGATCCTCTGTCAAATTAGGTTCAGGGCTTCCAAGCAATTCCTGACAAGCTCCTTGAAAATGGTGGATATATGCTCAAGATTGGATCATGGAAACAAGTTGGCTTTGTTCTTATGCTTTAGGTTAGTTTGGAACTTGTACAGGAACAGTTCATGATCTGTTCCATAGTGAGTGTCTGGCCACATTTTTGCTCTTGTAGCTGAGTCTTCCACATGCTTCTGCCAATAGCATAGTTATTTTCATTTTTGTATTCATCAGTGAAGTAATTAGCTTGCCAGAAACTGATACATTGTTCTGTTCTTGAAGGAGAAGGACTGGCAGAACTTGGAGGCAAGTCAAAAGAGGAATCAGCCTAGAGTGTTTAAATAATCACAAACAGACTAAATCCAGTTTGTCTTGAATTCCGTTGACTTTATCTAGTGCCAAAATAGTGCTAAAGTTTAGTTCAGTAAATTCCTGTGCATAAGCATGAATTGTAATATATCAGTTTAATTGGAACTTCATGTGTGCTCCTGTCTTTCATGCCTGACCATTCCAGTTCAGTTTCCTAAGCCGTATAGTCCAACTATATTTTCTTCATCATGATTTCCACCATTGACATTCCAATCTCCAAATAGCACATTTTGTTTGCATATTCTACTGATTTCACGTTAAACTGGATCATAAAACTTGTCCATAAAATTGGACAACTTGATCCAAACCCTGGACCATAAAATTTCCTCTTTTTCTGCATCAGTGGTTGGAGAATATACTTGGATAACCTTCATATTAAAAGGTTGTACAGGAAGTGTAATGGCTAATATTTGATCATTGCTACATTATGCCCAAATACTACTTTCACTAGATCCTTCCTGATTATGAAAAAAAATGCAATTTCTTTGTTTTTGTGTCCTGAGTAGTAAACAGCATGGTCAACTGGCTGAAAATATCCAGTTGGCATTCATTTTAATTTGCTGATGCCAAAGACTTAAACATGTAGCAAATACATTTCCTATTTCATTGTTTTGAGCTTTCCCATGTTCAGGAGGACTTGAGGGGGAATATTACATTTTTACTTTAGATTTTTCAGTGCATTCTTGATTCTCGGTGATCATGTTTGTTGTTATGAAAATCTAGGAGAAGAAAAAAAGATCAGCTTGATGCCAACCTGCCTCCTTTTCTAAATATCTAGCTAAGAGGTTCCTCTGGTTTTCAGATGATATTCTCAGCTTGATTGAAGCTGCTCAGTAATTAACATGCCTAATGCTGTTCATTGATTAATAGTTTGCTATTTGCAGGAAATGGGAATGATTATGTGACCACTTGTGAATTAAATATTACTTACATTGTTCAATTTTCCTAGTGTAATGGCTCCACTCCTAACTTGAGAAAGTAAAGACTCTTGAAACTGATTATTTCAAACGGAACCTTTAATCAAGCAGTATGGAAACCATTAGAAGCAAAGCAGCACCTAAAAACCTTTAGGCCATGCAAATGGGATTAAGCTGATAATGACCCCTCCCCTTTGTCAGAATGCAGATTCTGACCAATATACAAGTGTGAAGATGCTTCCTTAACTCTTCTGCCCTGGGAGTCAATAAAGCACACATTCCCATGGCTATCTGTAGTTAGACATCAAAGTTATATATCCTACATGGCTACCATAAACATCCCTCGAGAGATGTTGGGACCTTCAGTCTCCCGGTGACAGGAAACCAGTTGTAAAGTTGTAAAACTCAGTTGTTTCAGATGTAGCTAATGATTTAACTCGGAGGCTCCCCTCCTCCCAATTGAATGGCAGTATCACTTTTAGGGATCTGATACCTAGGAAGTCTTTAAGTAGGAAGCACCATCTCTTTTTTCCTAAGAGTTCCCTATTTTACTTAGCCTTGTGAGTAGATTTGTTCTTCTGGTCTGCTCCAAGTCCAGTGAATAGTAGGTATTTGTATTAGTTCTATGGGAGGTAAAAAGTTACTCATTAGCTCTTCTTGCTTTCTCTCTGACTGAATAAATTGAAGCCACTCTTTTACTTTTTGTTTTCTACTGTATGTTGTACATTTTCCTGGCCAGAAACTTCAGGAGATATGAAAAGTCTATCTGTAAAGAGTGACTCATAAAAACTGTTGTTATGAACAGGGCTAATGGAAAAAGAGGAAGGATGAGGCCAGACTATTTGGTAGCAGTGTCTTTTTGGGACTGAGAAGGCAAGACACACCACATAAGCAGAGGGAAAAAGGAGAACCATAGCTCTTAAATAGATCATTTCTCCCCTTTCTTTTCCTCTGTAATAACTATGAACTGTTTATGTTTTATAAAGTTGTCAGCTGTTTTGATATTATTCTGTTTTGGAATTCTTCAGGTGGTGCTGTAGGAGTCGTTTCCTGGGGTAAACTTTGGCTGGCTGTCTTGAATGTCTACAGTTGGGAAGGAATGAATACGTTGCTTCCTGAGATGTGGTGTGTAAATCATCATCAAGAAAATTATACCCAGCTTCTGTCTGTGTTCGTTATATGGATGGATGCACTTGACCCAAAAAATTCCCAACCCTGTTTACCATCTCCCCTTCCAAGATACAAAGGTTTCTTAGAATTTGCACCTGCTGTTTGCAAGTCAGTTAATTTCCTATTTATTCAGATCAGTTTATTATCTTTCAACCCATGTTCCAGATTATCCCCCCTATCTCCTTCCAAAACAGACCACTTGTAAAATGGTGAAAATTTATTTATGAGGTAAGCTTCATAATGAATTCTTAGTTGTATTTTCATGGTGAGACTGAAGAAGTCACATTATTAATGGAATCTGTTTCAGTATTTAGTATAAGAGCATTTTGGGATTTTTCCCCTCATATTGGCTCTTGAATGTCCTCTAAATGCTTGTTTTACTTTCTCTTCTGTTTTCTTTTCTACAAGCTGAGGAGGAATTTCCTATATTTACTTTTAAAAATTCACCTCAATGTTTAAGATTAGAATCTAATATCCCCTCCCCACAGGAAGGAGTGTATGGTGCTTTAAGCACTACCAAATGGCTCTCTAAACTTGTCTACTTAAAAGTAAAAAGGGTCACTATATCACAGTTTTCATCTAAGACCAAAAGAGTACAACCTGATTCCAGTATTTTTGATACTGTCCCCAAAGGTGAAATTATTTACATACTGGACAACTTCATGAAGACTCTTTGAGGTCTGATAGTTGCTAGAGATGGGCATGCCAGTGGCTAATTTTTCAAAGCCTACTGGATGAAGTGTGTTTAAGCAGCCACTCCATGTTTTGTTGTCATGATCTTTTTGCATTTCCTTCAGTCAAGTTGTTACATTGTCTTTGCAGGCAACCGTCCACTGTTACGAGCTTTTCCCTTCTTTCCACTTCACAATAGGTTGTTTCCTTCATGGATGCCAGCTAACCCTTCCACACTTTGGTGTCACTGCCGCCAGGTTTACCTGCCAATGGCCTACTGCTATGCTGTCCGCCTCACTGCAGAAGAAGATGAACTTATCTTGAGCCTTCGACAGGTAGTTGCCAAAGCATAACTTTCCTATTAGTCCAATGACTTTCAATTTCAATGGAATCTCTGATCTTGTTTAAGATGCAGGGTTGGGCCAATTTTCAGTTTCCCAGTCCCCAAAGGATTCCAAAATTGAAATGTAGGAAAATGCCTTTTGATCCCCCCCACTCTTTTGCGCTCTATCTATCTATCTATCTATCTATCTATCTATCTATCTATCTATCTATCTATCTATCTATCTAAGGTGTACATGCTTCAAAAATTATTTCGAAGCGGTATTATGAAATGCATCGGATTAAGGCATCATTTTAAAGCAGCTACATTTTTCAGGCTTCCACACATTCAGCTCATTAAAGCACCCCTGTATTTAATGCTGCTTTAAGGAGATGGGCCAATTTTCAGTTTCCCAGTCCCCAAAGGATTCCAAAATTGAAATATAGGAAAATGCCTTTTGACGCCCCTCCCCTTTTTTTGCTCTTCTCTCTCTCTCTCTCTCTCTCTCTCTCTCTCTCTCTCTCTCTCTCTCTCTCTCTCTCTCTCTCTCTCTATATATATATATATATATATATATATATATATATATATATATATATATATATATATATATATATATATATATATATATATATATATGTTATATTTATGCTGATAAATAAATAAAGGGAGACTAGATCTATTTCAAGCTATTTAGCTCTCATCAGCTAGCCACACCCTTGTTGGGAATCGAACTTGTGCTCTATTGCCTCTTAGGCAGATGTGATAACCATTGAGCTACACAGCTCGACTCCTTATCAGCCAGCCAGGGTGAGAGATATATATTTAAAGTCACATTAAAGTCACATTAACCATTGTAGCTCAATAGTTAACACATCTGCCTAAGAGGCAATAGAGCACAGTTTCGATTCCCAACAAGGGTGTGGCTAGCTGATGAGAGCTAAATAGCTTGAAATAGATCTATACTAGTCTCCCTTTATTTATTTATCAGCATAAATATAACAAATGTAACAAAAAGGCAACAGTAAAAAAAATATTGGGTTTCTGTCTCGGTGGTCTCTTGTGACGAGCCGAAGACAGAGAGTGGAAGTGTGACCTTCCTCCCATATTTGGGCATACCAGGGGTTGTGACTTTAAATATATACCTCTCACCCTGGCTGGCTGATAAGGAGTCGAGCTGTGTAGCTCAAAACTGAAATATAGGAAAATGCCTTTTGACCCCCACCCCCTCCCCAACTTCTCTCTCTCTCTCTCTCTCTCTCTCTCTCCCTCCCTCCCTCCCTCCCTCCCTCCCTCTCTCTCTCTCTCTCTGTGTGTATATGTATATATATAAAACCAATTTAGAAGAGGTGTACATGGTTCAAAAATTATTTCAAAGCGGTATTATGAAATGCATGGGATTAAGGCATCATTTTAAAGCAGCTACTTTTTCAGGCTTCCACACATTCAGCTTATTAAAGCACCCCTGTATTTAGTGATGCTTTAAAGAGAAGCTGTGCTTGTGCTCTTTCATATTCCAAAACATCTTTCCAAATAGTTTTCAAAGAATGCACAGCCTTACTATTTAAGCTTGTAATTCTCTGTTCATAAAATAGAATAAAACCTCTGAAAATTGACCCAAGGGACTGAATGAAAGTGGCATACTGAACAACTGTACTGATATGTACACATGCCTCATTTTACTTTACAGAAACACACATAATGAAAACATAATAAAATCATTCATGCAATACTGCATCATACAAAATCAATACATTTATGTATGTATTATTTTCTCATGAAAAAAAGAGTCAATTTTAGTCTGTTTCTTATTCATGTTATGAAGGTAAGTGGAGAAAGCACGCTGAATGCTGGCCATACCACTCACTATATCTAGGCAATTTTCCATGGCAAATAACTGTAATTGCATTATCAAATGACTGACCTCATCTTCTTTTGGAATATTTGCAGTTTTATGGTCCTTATTTAATTCTTTTGCTTCATCAGTTGCTTCCAGCAGTTTCCCAATGGGTTGTACCTCAGTCAGTACTGATTGGAAAATTGCTTCTGAATCAGGGTCAGGGATTTGCTTCTGCAGACGAACCATAGGTTTGGATCTTAGCATTGACCCACTGCAGAAGCTGGGCTCAGTAGTGCATTTACAGTAGAATGTTTTGATTATGCCTTGTCAAGAGGTTGAAGTTTTGATGTAGTGTTTGGAGGCAAATTTTTCAGTTTGTAGGATGATTCACTTGGGGATGGCTAGGACAATTGTCCACTACAAGAAGAATGGGCCATTTCTTCTTCTTCATTTCTCAGTCAATACCACTTATTCCCTCCTCAAATAGGGCATCAGTCATCCATGTAGATTTGTTAAGATTTCCAGGTGACAGGAAGGTCTTTGGGCTGCAGGTTCTTGAATGTGGATGGCTTTGCCAATTTACTGATCACCAAAGGTTTTAGCTTCTCTCCGGTTAAGTCAGTGCACAGCAGAACTGTGACTCATTCCTTAGAAAGTTTTCCTTTGTGGATGCCAGCTAACCCTTCCACACTTTGGAATCATGCGGTTGTTAAATGAACCTCACTTCCCCCATTGACTATTTCTTTGAAGCCAGCTGGGAAAGTAACAAATGGTGATCACATGACCCTTGGACAGTGCAACTGTCATAAATACATGCCAGTTGTTAAGAAGTTGAATTTTGATCACGTGACCATGGGGATGCTGATTCAGTCGTAAGTGTGAAAGTTATAAGTCACTTTTTTCAGTGCCATTGTAATTTTGAATGGTCACTAAACAAATGGTTTAAGAGTACCTGTAGTCCAGATATCTCCACCAAAAGGCAGCACAGCAGGACCTGGCCCATAGCTTCTGTTTCTCCCTGACTTATATTTTAGAGGTGTTGCTAAATTGGCTGTTGAAAAGAGCAGGTGGAAGGGCATTACAGTGGGATAATCTAATTTATTTATTAAATGTACTTATGAAACATATGTGACACTCATCTCACTGTAAAAGTAAGTCTGGATGACTTACAGCATAATAAAAAGATAATACAAAACAATTTTAAAAGTAAGAAAGATTAAATACAGATAAAAAAACCAAGAGGACATATGACATGGTGGGGATATTCTCTCTGCATAGTCAGCCCCAGCATTAAGTACCCTTATTGGAGCCCTAGGCCAGCCAACAGAGCCAGGTTTTAAGACTCTTCTGGGAGGCCAGGAATATGGGGCCAACCTTACCTTCAATGGAAGAATCTGCCAAATGTTGGGAGCCACAACAGAGAAGGCTCTTCTCCTAGATTCTGCCAAAGAAATTATTGCACATGGGAACTCGGTTTGCTGTGGCCTAGAGGTGGAGCTCTTGTCTCACAATCAGGAGGTTGTGAGTTCGATCCTAGGTAGAAGCAGATGTAGGGTCTCCTGCTTGGTCAGGAGGTTGGACTAGATGGCCTGCAAGGTCCCTTCCAACTTTGTTAATCTGTTAAAGGCTCTTCTCTTGGAGTGAGTGGGACTAGTCCAGCCCCCTACTCAAACAGGAAACTATAACATTTCAGACAAATGGTTGTCCAATCTCTTTTAGGATACAATATTAAATAAATATTGGGCAGGCACAATTGTTTTTTTCTGGTCTCATGGTGGAATCTCTCTAAAGGCCTTTTGGAAGTCAGCGCTTCTGGCATGTTCCTTAAGTAACAGTTTTGTCTGTTCAAAACCCACTGAGATTTCTTGTGGATCTTCAAATGCTAATTCTTTATTCTTCTGGGTTTCTTTTGTAGGAACTCTATGTACAAGACTACGACAGTATTGACTGGCCAGCACAAAAAAATAATATTGCTTCTGGGGATTTATACACACCACATAGTTGGCTACTGACCGTGATCTATGGTATGTAAACCTGCTTCTTGCCGAAGGGCCTCCCTCATTTGTTCTTGCTAGATTCCATTTTACTGCAGAATAAAAAACGCTGCCAAGGAAACATCTTTGTAATTCCAAAAGGATCCTCAGAATATAAGGAAGATAAGCCTAAGAGGTGTTTTTCCTAACATTTCATTGTATCTAATGGTTCCCCAAAATGACAGTGATAGTAACAGATATATTATTCTCCTATCTGACAGCACCCTCCTTAGTCACTCGCATACCCTTGCACATCCTCTCCCATGGCAGCAGCCATCCCAAATCCCACTGGATTTGTGCCACTCCTTCCTGACCACCTGTTCCCTGTTCACTCCCTTACTCATCCACACACTCCCTCTCTCTCTCTCTACCACCTGGCAGCAGCCACTTATCTACCTGCCTTGGGAGCACCTGGGACTTGCAACTTTCTGCTGGTTTCCCCACTGATCTTGATTAATGGAAGTTGGCAGGAAGTTGCAAGGAAGTACTCACTTAAAAATCCATGATCCTTGTTTAACAACCGCAATAGGGACCACAGAGATTGCTATTGCTAAGTGATGTAGTCATGTGATTTAGACTTTATGATCACATCGCTTTGCAATATAAATTTCAGTCCCAATTGCCATCATTTCCTGAAGATTACCTATACATTTAACAGGAAATGGCAAAGCTATAAACGAAAGCCTTCGTTGGGGGGCTGGGGAATGAAGATTAAGAAAGGTGTAAAAACTAGACATTGTTTGCCTGGAGCAATATGTTAAATGGAAATAAGATGTGTTTCCCAGTTGCAGCTTGAATTACGATGGAAACATATGCTGGGTTGATTGTGCAAATTGTTTGTGCAAATCATATGCAAATTGATTGAATACAGTTTCTGTTGTATTTGCTTCTGATTTTTCAGAAGGTAAACTGAGTCTTCCATAGGTCTCTTTCTGCTTCTATTCCAGCAATAGCCAATATCTATGAGCAATTTCACATCAAAAAATTGAGACAGCGAGCCGTGGAGGAATTATATGATCATATCAAGGCTGATGACCAATTTACCAAGTTCATCAGCATTGGCTCTGTAAGTAATTTTTAAGTATCAATTAACTCAATAACACTGTATTGTATCATAAATTGCTCTGCAGAAAATCAGTGGCACCATTGTTTGTGGTATCCTTGGGGCTCTCTGAGCTTGGGCTGTGTTTTTTGTTTTTGTTCGCAACCAAGTTTCATTACTCAACAAGTACCATCATGAGTGCTGGGGAGTGTAGGGTTTGCTCCCTGTTTATATTCAGCAGCTTGCCCTGCCAGTATTGGTGGGGGTGGGGTTTTCTCCTTGGTTGCAGAACTGAACCAGGCAGTTATAGAGGTGCAGATGACAGACTCAATAATTCCTCTGTAGAACTGTATCAGCAGCTCCTTGGGCAGTTTGAGCTTGTTGAGTTGGCGCAAGAAGAAGATTCTTTGCTGTGCTTTTTTGATGACGTTTTTGATGTTAGGTGTCCATTTTAGGTCTTGAGATATGATAGAACCTAGAAATTTGAAGGGCTCTACTGTTGATACTGTGTTGTCTAGTACTGTAAGAGGTGGTAGTATGGTAGGGTTTCTCCTAAAGTCTGTTTCTATGGTTTTGAGTGTGTTCAGTTCCAGGTGGTTCTGGTCGCACTACAAGGCTAGTTGTTCAACCTCTCATCTGTATGTGGTTTCATCATTGTCTTGAATGAGACCAATCACTGTTGTATCATCTGCAAACTTCAGTAGTTTGCTCAGTAGTTAATATTCCTTTGATTTTTATGAAAAAGGTTGTACTTTTAAATATTTCTCATCTGTGTCTACAGTTAAACAGAAGATACTGGTTTTCTCAGGAGTTTCTGAAATGATGAAGAGCTACATTTGTGAAGAGCACAGCTATTACTCTCAGATGACTTTAGACTTTAGGAGGAAAATAATAGTTTTTTCTTTGCCTTTGTAGATATCTAAAACAATTAACATGCTCGTACGCTGGCATGTCGAAGGAGAGAAGTCTCCCGCATTCCAGGGACACGTTTCTAGAATCTCGGACTATCTCTGGTAAGGGTTTGTTGAAATCCAAACTTGTCCAGCAAACTTTGTTAACCTGGAATCTTCCTGATATGTTGAACTATAGAATTAGCTATTCTGGTTAGGTATTTTGGGAGTTGACTTTGCAAAGTGTAAATTCTAGTCTGGTGCAACACAGCTAAAAGATACCATGTTATGAAAGCTGTTATGTAGTTTGAAAGTGCAACATGGCTCTTAAATACTGCCTACTATCCTTTAGAAGATACCATATGTACTCCAAAATACATTTAGAAAGTAATTCCAGAATATAGATGGATTATCTAAGGTTATACAGGTAGTCCTCGACTTACAACCACTTGTTTAGTGACCCTATGAAGTTACAACGGCACTGAAAAGTGATCTACAACCAGTCCTCATGCTTACACTTCATAACATCCCCACATGATTAAAATTTGGGCACTTGGCAACTGGCATGTATTTATGACAGTTACATCATCCCAGGGTCACGTGGTCGCTATTTGTGACCTTCCCAGCCAGCTTCCAACAAGCAAAGTCAATGGAAAAAGCTGATTCATGTAAGGATCTCTTGATTCACTTCACAATTGCAGTGATTTACTTAACATCCATGGCAAAAAGTTCATAAAATCTGGCATGACTTACCTAGCAACCATCTTGCTTAGCAATGGAAATTGTGGCTCCAGTTGGATTTGCTTGTGGCTGAACAGTCAGATTTTCCATCTCCAGTGGACAGGCCAGATCCCACACCACATTTACCCACTGACAATAAGAAATGCACAGTGATGATGCCTCAGACCAATGTTGATGAGAGTTCTGAGTGACCAGTATACCCAACAGCAGTCAAACACTGGTTGCCCCAGTAAGTGGCGAGAAGAGCCCAGCGGCCTCCCTGAGGTCAGAGAAGCTCTTGGTACAAAGAGAGCCAGTCTGCACAAGAGGGCCAGTCTTCAACCATAATAGCAGATGCTCGCAACCACCTGATAGACTAAATCTGTAGAAAGTGTTGGTACTGGTTCTCATCTGAACTTTTACAATGTTGTGCGTTGTTAATATGAAAAGAGGAAGATGTTACAGATGTTATGTCTGCCTTGTGTGCAGCTTTATTCCTCTCTAGCATTCATCTCTATTGTTTTGTGATGCATTTCCTGCCATTCTAGGATTTACCTCTATCTGCTCTTGTGAGACCCTTCCTGTTCCTGGTGTGTGTGTAAATATAATTTCTTAATGAGGGCTTGTATAGTGTTTTTAACTGCATTTTATTAAACTACTTGAAACAGTTGTAAGTCAAAGACTATCTATTGTAGGGGAGAGATATCCTGAGATGAGAAGTACACATTAAAGTTCCAGGTAGAAAATCTTACAAAATCATTTTTTCCCCTTCCATTTGTGTTGTGACTCACCCCTCTAGGAAATCCCTGCAGAGTTTTAGCGATAGGCCAATAAGTATAAGGGTGGGTCATCTCTAGCCTGCCTCCTTCCTCACATCCAGTCCTAATTTAGCCATTGTCTCTTATTCAAAAGGCCTTTCCGGGAATGACTAGAAGACCAATGTTCATGCTACTCATGGCTCACTGTTTATGATATATAAATATGTTTATGATAGTGAAACTTACAGGTCCCTTACCTGTTTCTTCTTTGCCATGCCTCTCATGCTTGCTTTTACTTTTCTTGCAGGCTGGGTCTGGATGGCATGAAGATGCAGGTAATCATTCCTGGCATGTTTTTATTTTGCTGAGGTCTGAACCCGTCTCACCGGGTAATGACTACTGCAGACTCTGCCAAGAGCTCTGCTTAAAATTAACAGTAACAATAGTAATTTATTAATTTTTTTGTCATCTTGCTACTATCAACTTTGAGTGACTCATAACAATAAAAATGTACAATAAAATCAATTTTAAAAAGATGGCAAGCATGATGAAGTGAAGGGTCCTTCAAGTCAAAGACCTGAGTGAAAAGCCAAGTCTTCCTAGCTCTTTCAAACAATAGCAGAGTGAGGGCCGTTTGGATCTTGGTGGAATCTGTTCCCAGAGGGCAGGTGCTGCCCCTGGGAAGATCTAACTCTAGAATCCCAATAGATGTCATTGTTTAATCCAAGGAACCTACACCATGCCAACCCTGCAGGAACAAATCTGCCAGACAAAAGCGAGGAGGGACAGGCAATCCCTGGAGCAAGCAAGCCCTATGCCAAGTAGTGCTTTTGTCCATCACCGTCAAGGCCATTAGAAGAGCAGTAGCACCACCTAGATGTCCAGCGAGCTCTCCAAATCTACATAAACCAGACATCAGAATTTAGAAAGACGGAACATCTTTTTGTCTCTTTCCAATCTTCCTCCCTGGTGCAAAAGGTATCAGTCACTACAATGGGCAGATGGGTTAGAAAGTGCATCGCTGCGGCCTATTCATCTAATCAGGAGCCGATCCCTCAAGGAATTACGGCACATTCAACCAGGAGCTCGGCCACCAGGAGTTCGGCCACCACTATGGTGTGGAGTACGCAGGCTTCCCTGGGAGAGATCTGCAGGGCAGCTGCGTGGGCACTCTCTTCGCCCTTTATTCGTAATTATAAATTAGACAAGTTCGCTTCGGTGGACGCTGCCTTTGGCTGTAGAGTTCTACAAGCAGTGCATGCTGACAGGTAGACCTACAGTCTCCTCCCTCTCAACGGGGACTAGCTTGGGTATGTCCCATACATGGTTGCTATCTCCACCTCTATTGAGAAAGGGCATTGGTACTTACCTGATACGCCTCTTCTAATAGAGTGGAGATAGCATCCAGCCCCGCCCTGCACGGAGACTGTTTTCCCATCAAGAACTGGGGAGGTGATTGATCAGTTGGTCTATGTTGGTTTTTTTATTGGTGTTTTTGGTCAGGATCTGAGTTGAATCGTTCACTAAAGTTCATCTTTGGATAACACGAGGAGTCTTTTTCTTCATCGTAAGCTGGGTGGAGTCACTCACAGGGACGGGTTATATAGGTGATTAATTAATTAGTAATCAGACTCAGTCCAATCAGAGAACGGACAGTGTTAATCCATACATGGATGCTATCTCCACTCTATTAGAAGAGGTGTATCAGGTAAGTACCAACACCTTTTTTGTTGCCCCATGTGTGGCAAGGGATACATTTAAAAAGTAATTCCTAAATAGCAAAGGACTATCGACGTTTTTATTGCAGGAGAGAGAAATTGTCTTGAAGAGTACAGTAAGGTTCCAGGTAGAAGGTATTGGTGCTAGAACAGGGTGTCTAACGCAGCCCACAGGCCACATCTATCACGTGTTAGCCCCATTTTCACCCGGTTTAGTGAAGGGGAAAAATGTCCTGATATATTACATGAAAACGCCGTGATGAAGCGAGTTTGACACCCCTGTGCTACAGGAAAGGTTCCTGGAAGAGTATCCCTTAGCATACTGTCCTCTTGGAAGGGAGACCAGCTGCAATTGATTTTATGTAGTCTGCTGGCTGAAACAGTATGCATGATGTATATTTCAAAAAGCGTCATTTCAAACTATCTTCTCTTTTAGGTCACCAATGGATCACAGGTTTGGGATACAGCATTTGCTGTCCAAGCTTTTCTGGAGGTAACAGCTTTTCACAAGTTTTTCTTGTTAATTTTAATAAACTTTATGGAATAGTTAACTAGCTGCACTTTCCTATATCATAATTTAAATAAGAAATCTGCCCCAAAGCAGCTCTTTCAGCTTCAAATTGCAATTGTGAGAGAAAAACAAAACAAATGAAATTACATCACTTTCTACTCTATCTATTCAGTATGCTAATAGCCTTATTCTGGCTTCTTTTCCTTCCTTATTTTATTTACATTTTTAAACTGGATATAATTAATATAACTATATTGGCTATGGTTTGCAGTGAGTGTAAATAGTATTCTAGCAATAAACCCTAAATGGAAATTAATGGTAATAAAATATTAAATAAAAAATTACAGAGATTGATTGGAATCTAAAATGATGTCTTTGCTTTACTTGATTAAACTCTTTTTATTTAAAGGCTGGTGCCCATGAGAAGCCTGAATTTGACAACTGTCTGATACTTGCACATCAGCACTTCAGAATAGCACAGGTGAAAATGTCGCATTCTAGTCCCTGATCACATTTGAAGGATTTTTTTCCCAGCGGCCACTGAGCTATGTACTATAGACATTGTATCTATTGAACATTTGAGTATAAAAAGAACTAATCACATCAGAGAACAAACTAACCATTTCTGATAGTCCCAACAACAACATCTGCCTATCCCAGATCCTTACAAAGTACTTGATAGGTGGATAAAAAATTCTAAGTCCATAGCTCTTCTTAAAAATGAAAACCCTGAATCTGGAAAATAGAACTATGGAGAAAGGAAATGATAACTCCTATCCATTCTCATTCTATTATTCGTTTTTTATATCTTGCCTTTGTTTTTGTTTTTTTGTAAATAGCTCAAGTTTTTCCCCACAACAACTATCCTGTAAGGTGGGTTGGACTGAGAGAGAGTGATGGGCCCAAAATAACCCAGGCGGCTTTCACACTTATGGTGGGACTTGAACTCTCAATCTTCAGATTCCTATTCTACCACCTTAACCACTGGTTCTCTCTCCTCAAGCCCATAGCTAGAACTAAGTAACTTTGTTGTGGTTTACTCCTGCAAGATGCATAACATTATAATATTTTATCTCCTCCAGGTTCCAGATAATCCACCTAATTATGAAAAATACTACCGTCAGATGAACAAGGTATGATTGTACAAGGTGACAGAAAGTGGAAACAAGTTCTTAAATTAGCTGTGAAAACTTCTCTGTGCCCTAGAACAGAACAGCTAGGGTGAATAAGAAGGGTGAAAGAAGCAAAGCAGGTTTGTAATTGTTGAGTGGATTTGGGGGTTTGTTTGAAGGAGCCTTCTGCATTCTTGCTTGTACACTGAATGATCTAACAGTGTAAGACCTCAGAGGCAGTCACACTGTAGGATTATGGATGAGAGTGTTCAGTGAACACTCTGAACATTGGGCCATCTTTTAGCATTTCCCTTTCTTCTAGATGTGGCAGAATTGTTCTCTTTTCTCAAGAGGGCAAAATAGGGTGAGAGTGGCATTGGAATTGACTGTAATGATACATTATGGACTCTCATTCACTCAAGGCATTTAAAATAAATCTACCAGAGCCATGCTGCAAAAATCTGCATCATCATTAGAGAAGCAAAGTTTCATTGCTCCCATCTTCTAGATTCAGGTCAACAAATATCTAGACTTGCAGCTCACATATGCTAAACAGAGGCAGATAGAATATCTTGCCTGGTAATTTTTACCCCAAGAAGGAGTTGGAGGTTTCTAATATTTTCCTGAGTGCTAGAGCAATGTGTTTAAGAGAGAAAGAAATAGTAAGGCAGATAAATTAGAGCATAAGAATGAGAAAAAAAGGAAAAAATTGTTGAGCCTAATACCACCATTCACTTTGCCAACTTTCCATCCTTGATTCCCTGTTCTGACACTACTTCATAGATGCAGTGTAATTTACTATTTTTCCTTTTTACAATCTTGTCAACTCAATCCAAGCATACAAGCATACGTTTTTAGTTGTCCCCTTTCTCTCAACTCCTGACTTTTCCTTTATAATCTCAATGCACATCTTTTGTATTGGTTATTTTGAATTCAATTAATACTCATGTAAGCATACATTCTTGTTTTTTTCTCTTTTTGTTTAATGACACATATTTTACCCACCTCATTCAACATATTAATTCCTCCTAATATTTTACATACTAATCACTAGCTTTTTACAAGTATTTACCTGTCTTTGATTTTCACCATATTTCATAAACTTTAGTTAGTTAGGATATGTAATTCATTATTTCTTCTCGGTGAATGTTGCCATTTTAGTTGGCAAATTTGTTTTCTTTTGTGTTCTTTTTCGGTGTTCTGTGCTCCAAACCAAATTAAACCACTATTGTCTAATAACCACTAGGGTGGATTTCCCTTCAGCACTCGTGACTGTGGCTGGATCGTTGCTGACTGTACTGCAGAAGGTCTGAAATCTGTGATACTGTTACAGGAAAAGTGCCCATTCATCAAGGAACACATCCCCCCCAGTCGTCTCTTTGATGCTGTAAATGTGGTGAGCACAGAAAAGTAAATTTCTTCCTGAGAATCCATCTCCCCCACTTATTTTCATCTTGCCCATGTTGTGCAGAGTGACCAAAAGGGCAGAGATACTGAGGGGATAGCTGGGGGAGGGGGTTAAAGCAGAGGCAATTCATGCAGGGCAGAGAAGTGGGAAATCCTTGTCCAATGACCATTGCTAAATGGCATGGTCCTGCAATGTTTTGTTTAATGACTGTTTTGCTTAATGACAGAAATTCCATTTCCAATTAGGGTAATAACCCGAAGACTACATGTAGAGATTTTCAGACAAGAAGTAGTGCTATGTTTTCTCTTAATTGTATTTTTAGGCTGCCCTGATCAATTATGCCTTTAGGTGGTAAATAACAAAGCAAAACAGAAACAATAGTAGCCAAATAAAAGCAGCAGTACAGATTTCCTGCAGAGACATCACTTCCATGTGGGTAAAGGAATGGGATCTCCGCTAGCTTTTCTGTGGTGAAGATCTGGGAAAAGGATGAGTTGAACCTGGAGGAATCAACAGGAGAGAGGGGGAGCCTGGGCGCCGAAGGAGGAAGCAAGCAACTTCCCTATCGGACAAGGGAAAACCCCTTGAAATCATCGGAGAAGAAATCGGCATTCATGGCTGAGCTTGGGTGGTGACAGCAGCACATGAGGGAGAGAAGATAGCAACACAGCAACATCGGTGAGAATAAGTAAAACAACTAAACTAAAACGATGTAAATTCTACTAAAGATTCTTTGAGGTAGAATTTCAAAGCTTTGAAGCGAGCTGGATACAGCTCAATATTGGCAGCTATAAGGAGAGCTGAAAGCATGTGATTTCCTGTAGCAATAGAAGACTTGGAGTGATTTAAGAACGGAACGGAATAAGCAGAGGAGGAGAGGGCTGTTGGAGCGATTTGGACAATAAACAGAAATTGGAGCCAGATAAATCAGTGATAACAGCGAAGAAGGAGAGAGAAATACTTTGGAATACTTGAGAGAAAATATCGGATGATTGAAGAGCGCAAAAAAAAAAAAGCCTATACGAAAGAAGAGTAACATCGCCATCTAGTGGATGGTGAACTGAATAACAATATATAGGACAAATCTGCTGATGCAACATGAAAATATATTGTTGTTGTGATCTCTGAAATTGGACTAAAAAAAAATCTTTTATTTTGAAGGATAACATTGAAAGAAGAAATATAAAGCTAAACTGAACTGTGGTGAGATAAAATATTGTTGAATTGTATTGAACCATATTATAATTGGAAGAGAGAGCATAGAGGATATATGAACTATCTGTGATACTCTGAAATTATCAACGTTATAAATAGATGACATAATATATAATAGTATATAAGAATTAAATTAAGGATCTATTAGCCTAAACATACTGTATACCTTGAGAATATAAAAAAATAATAATAGTAATATAGTGTTGAAGTAGGGAGTAATAGTTTGTAGTTATTAAACAGACGATATAAGGTTATATACTGAATCAAATCAAGAACGTGTTAGGTTAAATATATTGAATATTGCATGAATATTGTGTGTATTGACTTACATACAAACCCGAATATATAGAAATTAAATTGTTAGATTGTAAGATTGAATGATATTGAATTGAAATGTACATGGAAGAGGGAAAGTTCAAAGATTGAAGGGGCTGGTAAGAGAGTGGAAACAGGCAGTGGGCAAAGAGAAGTATATGCTATTGTGGGAAAACATTGTAAAGAAATTAAAATCAAAAATGACAAGTACAACAACAACAATTAGTAAAATGAATAGGAAGGCAGCATCCAATCCAGCATCACCAACATCTTCACTCTCAAACCAATTGCTTCCTTGACCTTTGCATCGCCTGGATTCAATGTTAACTGCAGTTTTTTCCTCTTAATTTCCTCTTCCAATTCTGTTCGTTTTACCCCTTGTTTATGTCTATGTGCTTTATTTATATTTATCAGTACTCCTCTCATATACGCTTTGCTTGCATCCCATACGAATTTCATAGGTGTACCCTTATCCATATTAAAAACAAAGTATTTGGTTAGCAATTTTTTACAGTCATTGATATACTTTTCATATCTAAATAAGTTTTCATTCAATCTCCAAGACCTTCTTGTGTGTACCATCCCTCCCAATTCCATCCAAACTGGGTTATGATCCGAAAGGACCCTAGCCGCAATATTTGTCTTCTTCACCCTAGAAAGCAAATCATTAGTGATTAGTATGAAATCAATCCTAGAAAAGAATTGATGTCTATCAGAAAAGAAGGTAAAATCATATTCCTCTGCATTTCTTTCTCGCCAGATATCTCTCAGTTCAAAGTCATCCATCATGTCAAAAAAGGATTTAGGTAGCTTTGCTCGCATCTTAGTATTTGGGCGAGAAATCTTCTTATCTCTCTTGGTATCTATAACGCCATTCCAGTCACCCAATAGTATACAAGACCTATAATCCCACTGTACTAATTTAGCATGAAGATTTCTATAGAATCCGTCTTGCTGTTGATTAGGAGCATAAATTCTCAAAAGCAATGTCTTTTTCCCTTCTAGGATTAGATCTAACGCGATGTATCTTCCATAGGGATCTGCTTCAATTAATTCAGCTTTCATATCTTTTCTTAAGTATACAACTATACCATTTTTATTTTCCATAGCAGAAGCTATAAAATGTTGACCAAGTCTTGGGTTAATCAGATATTTTTGATTGGTTGATTTAATATGAGTTTCTTGCAAACAAATTATGTCATTCTTAAACTGTTTAAGATAGTGAAATATTTTCTTTCTCTTCTGTGGAGAATTCAATCCATTGACATTCCATGTTAAAATCTTAGTTGTCATCTTTGGTTACCTGAAGCTTTTTTAGAGCCTCCTGCATGGCCTGTTTAACCTTTGGCTTAGCTCCTCCCACTGCTTCTGGACTTGTTGCTGTAGCTCCTTGATCGATGGCAGGTGATTGTTGAGGTTGTTGCCTTTTAGCTTGTTGCTCCATTCGTCTAGTATAATCATACGGCTAGGTCTTTGTTCCATAACACCTTGCGCTTCTAGGAGAGAGAGATGATCCATCTTATCTGGTAGTTGTGTGGTTTGCTGTCTGTCTTGTCCTTCTTGTGATCTTTCTCCGGGTCCAGATGGTGCAGGATGTCCAGCCTTCAAAATATTATAATAAAAATCTCGGGCTTTCCATACGGAGTTGAAACGATATCTTTGCCTATAAAATGTAAGTATAATGCCAAATAGTGCGTCCCATCTGTACTGTATCTGACGGTTTCTAAGTTCTTCAACTAAAAAAGCATAATCTCTCCTGGCTCTTAGCATTTGAGGTGGTATCTCTTTCAAAACAGTCAGGTCTTGACCCCCAATTTGGAGCTTAGTGTTATAAGACTCTTGTAATATCGTGTTTCTGAGCTCTCTTGTAGTGAAATATATAACAATGTCTCGAGGGAGCTGCTTCTGCTTTGCGACCCAAGGGTTAACGCGATAAACTTTATCGATTTGCCAGTCAAACTTAGCCCCCGGTCTTCCCACCAGACTATCAAAAGCTTCTGAAAGAATCTGTTTCAGGTTTTCCTGTTTTTCTTCATGCAACCCCCTTACTCTTAATGCCAGTTCCATTTGCCTGTACTGTATCATAATTTCTTTTTCAGCATTTTCAACTTTTTGTTGCACCACCTCTGTTTTTGATGTCAAGTTTATATTAGCTTCATTAAGATCCTCTAGACTATCTTCAATTCCGGAAACATGTTCTGTCAGTACAGTTACAAGCCCCAGCATATCATCTCTAATTTTAGCAACCCTGGCATCAATTTTATCATACAACTCCTCTTTAAGTTCTTTTATCTCCTCTTTTATCTCCTCTTTTATTTCCTCTTTAAAATCTTTACGTTTGTCTTCCACTTTAATTGTCTGAGTGTTGACAGCCTCATTTAATTCCCTCAAGAAAAATTCTTTTGTTAGCAAATCTCCAGTAGGGGGCATGGAGGGCGGAGGCTGCGACTTTGTGCTAGGTATTGGCGATGTGCTTCTGGGGGCTGAGGGAGGGGGTTTCAAATTAGGATTTGGTTTTGAGGCCATTCCAAGTTTTATCTTCAAGCAATTAGTAAAACTCTACTGGCCCACTGTACAGCTATGGAAAGAGGTACTAAATCTCCCCTTTATTTTGAAATTTATGAGGCTCCGTAGGACTTTGCAAAAGGTTTCAGAAGATAAATATTGTAGCGAAACAGTTCAGCATACTCATCGCCATTTTAAGTGTCTCTATATTAGCAGAGTTAACGGAAGAAAGAAAGTCTTGTAAAAGTGAAACTAATTAGTAAAACTCTGCTGGCCGGCTGTGAGGGAAAGTAATAAATCACTCCTTTCCTTTGAAGTTTTAAAGCTCCGTAGAACTTAACAAGGAGATTAAGAAAATAATCATTGTTACGGAAGAATTCAGCAGGCTCATTGCCATTTTAAATGTCTCTTTAAATAGCTAGATTAACGGAAGATCTTGTAAAAATGAAGCTAGGATTTGAATAAACAATTAAAGTTCTCGCATACGAGTTCAGCTCGTATTAAAATCAAATAGTTCAAGCCTTGTTCTGAGTGGGAGAATGCTTATTTTGTGCTGCAAGGCAGCTGGAGATTCCCAGCATGGATACAGTTCTGCCTTCGGCTGGCCCCCCTCTCTCCGCAGACACAGAAGCTGCAAAGATCAAAAGGCACTTGCACAGCAGAACTAATCTTCTTCCCTTCTTGCCCGAAGAGTAAGATACCTGTCAGAAGTCTGATAAACGATCGTCTAAACAGATAACGCGACCAGGAACTCGGGAGCAGCTATGTTAAGCTGCTTCCATCAGTAAGCCCCGCCCAGGAAGTCAAACCAGCATACAATTGAGAGCACACTGGGTCTAGAGAAAGCGAGCTCAACAATGAACCTTCAGTGTATGCAAGATGCATTAGCAATGATACAAGAAACAATGCTGAAAACACAAGAAACAATTACAAAAACAAAAGAAACAATTACAAAAACACAAGAATCAATTACAAAAAATCACAAAGAAACTAGGAGAAATCATGAAGAAATTAAACTAGAAATGGGAGAAATGAAGAGAGATTAGAATAGATGATACAATAGGGAAAATACAAAGCGAAATAACAAAAAATTGGCAAAAAATTCAAAAAGTAGAAACAAAGGTAGAAAAAACAGAGGAGAGAATAGAGATTGTAGATTAGAAGCTGACTACACTAAACAGACAATTAGGGAAAAAATAGTATTTTTGGAACTTGAAAAAGCTGGCTTCTTTCTCCGCTTTCAAAATATAGTAGAAGAAAAGGAGGAGGATTTAGAGGAAACAATCACAGAGATTGTTGCGAACATATTACAAAAAAACAAACAAGAAACAAGAAGGGACATAGAAGAGGTGTATCAAATCCACACAAATTATGCCAGGAGACACAGGCTCCCACTTTACTAGAAAATCGGTAAGAGATGAAGTATATAGGAAAGTGAGAGAAGAACAAATAACATATAAAGGAAGAGAGATACAAATCCTGAGACAAATCCCGAAAATAGTGAGAGACCAGAGAAGGCAATATGTTCCTTACACAACAACTAATAAAGTACAATGTAATGTTCAGATGACTCACACCAGAGGGAGTGATGATTACCTGGCAGGATAAAAGATATAAAATAGACACAGTTGAGAAAGCACATGAGTTCTTTGAACATCATATCACCGCTGAGGAAGAACAAGAAAGTAAAGAGGAACCAGAGAGTAGAAGTCAAGAAGAACAGTCAGTTGAAAACAGAGGAAGAAAGAGAACAAGAACAAAGAAGAAGACAGGAAAGAGAACAAATAGAACAAGAAGGTAGTAAAATAGGAATAGAGACAAGAAACGCAAGGAAACTAAGGGCGGCATACAAATAACACAATGGAACAAGAAATTAAGTTACTCTCACTAAAACTAAATGGATTAAATTCACTGGAAAAAAGAAGGCAAACTTGACTAGATTACAAAAAATGAATATGGACATAGTATGCCTTCAAGAGGTACATATTAAAAAGCAATATAACAAACTACTAGAATATCCAAAGTTAGGAAAATTATTTGCAACATTAGCACAAAAAAGGAGGAATTGCAATATATATAAAAGAATGGATAAATGCAAAAAAAAATATGCAGATGAAGAGGGGAGGATTTTAATGATAGAAATAGAAACAGAACAAAGAAAAATTCTTCTCACAGCAATATACGCCCCAAATAAAAACCCAAAAGAATTTTATAAGAAGATCCACCAAAAAATAATAGAAATAGAATATGATATATGTCTAATTGGCGACTTCAAAGCTATAACAGATATCAACGATGGCTCACGAAAAAACTAAAAGAGAAAGACGAATCTGAATATTACTCCGTATGGGATTTATTGGCTAAAGGAAACGAGGGGAAAAGCAGGAAAGCAAAAAAGAAAGGAAGAAAGATGAACAAAACAATAGACAACTACAAAACCGGAAAAGGATTAAAAGATTGAAATATGAGATAGACTATAGCAAATAAATATTATACAAAATGATGTAAATGTAGTAAAAACTGTTATACATAGAATATATAGAATATTACATATAGAATGAAAAAAATGTATGAAATAAAGTAAATGCACAAATATATAAAATCAGTTATAAAAGATTTAATATATTATATACTAGCTGTACCCGGCCATGCGTTGCTGTGACCCAGTTTGGGCGTAGTGGGGCGGCGGGTGGGTGCTGCCATTGGTCAGGACTCGGGGCTGCTGGGCCGGGTGAGGCTGGTTGGGGGAGATGGTGCCGGGGCTGTCGACCTCGTGGAAGTTGTTGAGCATCTCCTCGGAGGAGCTGCGCTCGGGCTTCCCCAAGTCGGTGGCTCAGGAGAGTGAGATGTCTAGGATCTCGGAGGAGGAGAAGTCCTTTGTGTGCCGCCTCAAGGGGCACCCAGGGGCTGCCCCAGCCCCACTGCACCTCAGGCTGCCACCGCTGCCACTGCCCCATCAAAACCGCCTTGGGAAGGCCGTAGCTGGCTCGCTGTGAGGTGGGGTGGAAAGTGCGTGCGGCTAGCTCCGCCTCCTCCTCCTCTGGAGCTCCATTGGGCTGGCCTAGGGTAGGCCGGCTTAAGGACGGGGGAAGGCAGCCGAGGGATGGCGTAGGTGGCACCCCGCCGCAGACAGCAAAAGCCCGGTGGGAGGGGAGGGGAGAGAGGGGAGGGAGAGGCCGAAGGGCTTCGGCTCCCCTTCACGGAAATGACCAAAGCTCGTCCGATGAGGGGCGGAAAGGGGAAAGAGTGTGGCCGCAGCCCAGCAAGACATATAAAGGGACCGTCGAGGTGAAGCTAGAGAGAGGCCGAATTGTTCCGAATATACTATACTCACTAAATGAACGCTATGATAAATGACACAGCTCAATTCCAATGCAATGTCACACAAAATAATTAAATCAAAATGAAAATAAATCGAAATCTATGAAAATTCAATATAACAATGCAATTGGAAACATTGAAATGGAATCATGAAATATTTAGTATAGTGTGTGTTGCTTTTACGTCCACCAGATGGCGCTGGAAACATTGAAATGGAATCATGAAATATTTAGTATAGCATGTGTTGCTCTCACGTCCACCAGATGGAGCTGGAAACATTGAAATGGAATTATGAAATATTTAGTATAGCGTGTGTTGCTTTTACATCCATCAGATGACGTTGGAAACATTGAAATGGAATAATGAAATATTTAGTATAGCGTGTGTTCTTTTACGTCCACCAGATGGCATTGGTTTTCAAAAAAGCATTTTTTACAAAAAATAATGTTTTTACCTATCACAGGTGTGACATCTATGTAATATATGTGTATAATATACGCCATTCGAATGCAACATTGTGTCAAAATTTCAAAGCAATCGGTGAAGCACTTTCGGAGATTAGCGATTTTGAACAAACAATCATTACATTTTTATTTATATAGATTATACAAAACAACATAAATGTAGTAAAAACTGCTATACATAGAACATATAGAATATTATATATAGTCATAGTTATAAAAGATGTATTTGTATAGATAAAACAGACATCATAGATAGGTAAAAAATGTAATGTGTTGCAAAGATGTAAAGTTTGTAGAAACAAAATATTTTTTTTTAAAAAAAGCAGCAGTACAAGGTGTGCCCACAAACAATAAGTTAGACTGAATTCACAGAGGAATTGTGATTTTCAGGGAAGTATGGGGCTGAATATACATCTAGATCAGCGATTCTCAACCTGTGGGTCGCGACCCCTTTGGGGGTCGAACAACCTTTTCACAGGGGTCACCGAGGAGCCTCCCACAGAGAGGCTAGTGAGAAGCTGCCCAAAGGGAAGGAGCGGCTCGGGTTCCCCGCGCGGCGGAAGGAGAGGTGCCAGAAGACTGACAGGCTTCCCAGCAGGCGTTTTTCAGCAAGTGTTCCTGCCAGGGAGCTCCTACAGGGCGCACTCCTTCGCCAGGGTTGAGCTGCATCAAAGGGGAAGGCTTGGGCAGTGAGAAGGGTAACGGCTGAGGAGAGGCTGCGGTGGTGGTCGAGTTTCCACCTGACATCGCTTCCCTGCCCCCGGCACAGACCTGGCTCTGCTGAGCTGGCTCTGCTTAGTTCCGCCAGGATCCGAGGGGGAAATTGTTAGCTGCTCATCTCTAGCGCATGCACAAGCAAAATATCCTCCTGGGCCAGGATCAAGGCGGAGGGGACAACACTGCGCAATGAGGTGAGTAACTGGGTACACAGCACAGGGGAGCCACGCTGCGCAGGAGACTCCTCAGCACTAGACTAGGTCGGTGTGAGCTGCTGTCCCCTTCGTGTTGGCTCAGGAAAGAGGGGAATGGGGAGCAGCAGCAGCTGGTTGGGTGCAGGGAGGGAAGAGCTCCAGTTCTCCTGTGCTGCACATGGCTCTCCTTGCGCAGGGCTCTGGAACTCTTCCCTCTCTGCATCCAGAGGTGGCTGCTCCGGCTCTTTCCTGAGCCAACACGAAGGGGACCTGGCACTGAGGAGTCTGGCGCTGAGGAGTCTCCTGTGCAGCGTGGCTCTCCTGCGCAGCACAACTAGCTACTCACTTCTCAGTGGCGGCAGCGGAAGGAGTCACTGTCCCCGCTGCCGTGATCCCGGCCCAGGAAGGTATTTTGCTTGCACATGCAAGAAAGAGATGAAAGAGAAAAGGGGAGAAAGAGAGAGAGATAGAGAGAGAGAGAAATGAAAGAGCTGGAAGGAGGGAATGGGAAAGAGGGAAAATAAAGGCAGACAAATTAGAGAGAGAAGGGCGAGAGGGAGAAAGAAATGAAAGAGCTGAAGGGAGAGAATGAGAGAGAGGGAAAAGAGAGGGGAACAAATCAGGGGGAAAGAAAGGAAGAGAAAAGAAAGAAAAAGAAAGAAAGAAAGACTAACTTTGTCAGACCTATGACGAAAGCAATGGCAAGCTAGATCTCTTGCCAAGAAAACTGCAGTTTGCCAGAAGGCACAAATTGGAAGCAAGTCTGATATTTTTTAAAGAAAATAAAAGAGAAGGCGAAAAAATGCTTCTGAAAATAAGATTATTTATAATTTAGGTAACATATTATATTGTCAAACTCAAAAGAAATCAAAATATATATCCTATTGCTATTAGTACAATCTTGCCAGTTTCTATCAACATAGAGTTCACTATGAATAGATTGCAGAGAAGCAATTTCCTACAATTAATAACTTTATTTTGGATTTGCTATCATGTTCAATGAGAAAGAAAGAAAAAGAAAGAGGCAAAGGAAAGGAAGAAAGAAGAGAAAGGAAGAGGAAAAATAGAGAAAAACAGAAATGAGAGGGAGGGGGAGAGAAGAGAGAGAGACCCTATTCCCACAGAAAACACTGAGCCATGAAACCTGGGTAAGCCTTTCGGGGGGGGGATGTCATGTGACTGGGTGGGAGTGATGTTGAGTTGGCTCTGAGTGTTTTAAGATTGCCTACCCCTGTGCTATACCATGCTTCAAGACAAAATTTCATTTATTTGTAATTAGAAATAAATATTTCACAATATATAATTACATATTGTTTTTGTGATTAATCACTATGCTTTAATTATGTTCAACTTATAGCAATAAAAATACATCCTGCATATCAGATATTTACATTACAGTTCATAACAGTAGCAAAATTAGTTACGTAGTAGCAATGAAAATAATTTTATGGTTGGGGATCACCACAACATGAGGAACTGTATTAAAGGGTTGCGGCATTAGGAAGGTGAGAACCACTGATCTAGATGGAGTGATGGCTCCATTAGAGACGATTTTCAAGGCAGATAAAGTCTGAACTTTTTTGGAGCTTCCTGGACTCCTCTTTGACCAAGTCAGATTGTTCTTTGTCCTCTCTCTCTCTTTAGCTGCTAAACATGCAGAATGCGGATGGTGGCTTTTCAACCTATGAAACTATGCGCGGAGGCTGGTTGCTGGAGTTGTTGAATCCTTCAGAGGTATTTGGTAAGAGTAAAAACTTACATGGCTTCTTTACTTTCTCTAGAAGGCCTTCGGTTCCCTTTCTACACAATTCATGTCAGTCTCTGCTACGGTTTATTCTGTCCAAGGGATGGTTGCCTTTATAGAATAAAGATGGGTTGAATCTACCGCCCTCCCCTCACGTTGCCAGTGCTCAGCAGTTTTCTTGCCTTTTGATGGCTTCACCATGTAAAACATGCCAGAAGTTCACTGGAAGAAAGAAAAGTACCGTATTTTTCTAAGTATAAGATGCTCTGAAGTATAAGATGCACCTAGCTTTTGGGGAGAAAAACAAGGGGAAAAAATCTGCCTCTGCCTCCCAGCAATTTGCCTCCTTGCAACAAACAGCAAACAGTACAGACGATATACACTGTTTGTGGTGTTATATTTCAGACTATACTTCTACAGATGCTGTTAAAATTGATGTGGCTTTCTGGAAGTATACATTATTCTCTGCTATTTTAAAAAAGATACAATAGCATTGGGCCTCTTCAGATCAAGCATTTATTTTAAAAAGGTTCTTCTTTTTGTTAAGTCATCTAGAACAATAATAAAGTAGTCTTTAAAAAATAAGTCTAATAATTTGAACATTCTATAGGCATTTATAGTTGTTGATTTACCTCCTTGCAGCAAACAGCTTGATTAGCACAAGAAAAAAAAATCTGCCTTTGCCTCCCAGCAATTTGCCTCCTGCAGCAAACAGCAAGTTTCACTTTCAATTTCAGTTTAAGCATGACCCTCCCGATCATCAGCTGTTTCAGGCTGCAGGGATTGCCACAGCCTATTGCAGCCTCTGCAAACCCCATTTCCCCCATTTGCTGCAAGGAGGTAAATCGCTTGGAGGCAGAGGCCAAAGGGTGGTGGGTGGTGGGTGGGGCACCACATGGTATATAGTATATTCCGCATCCAACATCCAGATCATTCTGACCTACTTGTTGCTGTGTGGTGTTTAGGTGATATCATGGTTGACTATACATATGTGGAATGTACCTCAGCTGTGATGCAGGCGCTGAAGCATTTCCACAAGTGCTTCCCGGAACACAGAACCCTGGAAATCAGGTAAACAAAGGCGAGTGAGGGTAGAAGGAAAGACTCTTTCAGAGTTTACTTTTATTTTACTTTATTTTATTTTACTGGACCTTCTTTTTGAGAAAGTCTGCTAGAGGACAAAGTGCAGAATCAGGGCAGGGGAGGAAATAGATCATGATTCCTTAAGGGGAGAGAAAATCTTGATAGCTTAGGAAGGAGAGAACAGAGAGTGGAAATGTTGAAATGGTTTCCCATTGTGTTCTCCTTTTTACTTAGAGAGATACTGCAAAAGGGCTTGAGGTATTGTCAGAAAAAGCAGAGAGCTGATGGGTCATGGGAAGGGTGAGTATCTTCTAAATAAATACAGCTTGACAGTTTTAGGGCTGTCTATTCCAGACATTTCTTTGGATTGGAAAATGTGTCATTGCAAATAGGGAAATCCCTGGAATAGATCTTGTTTCACAGATCCTGTTTTCTCACTTGTTGGTTTGCACTCAGTGGCCCTTTGTCATTGTAGCAGAAGGTTACCCACTGTGAACCTGTTTCTGGCAGGCACATCTCCATCTCTTTCTCTCTCTCTCTCTCCGTCTCTCTCTCTCTCTCCCCCTCCCTCCCTCCCTCCCTCCCTCCCTCCCTCTCTCTCTCTCTCTTATTGCTGCAGAGAATGAACAACAGACAGCCCAGTATTTTACCCTCCCTTCCCTTCTGCCCTGAGCAGTCTGCATTGGCTGACTGATTTCTTCTCCTTTTTAGAAGCTGGGGTGTGTGCTTCACTTATGGCACATGGTTCGGATTAGAAGCACATGCTTGTATGCAGCAGACCTACTGTGGCAGGTGAGTCACCTCCTTTCTCCTTTCATTTCTGGTTAGGAGGAAAGATTGGCAGTGGAAGAAACTTCTCATGAGCACTTTAGGATAAAATCTTTTTCCTTGCTCTTCCAATCACTCTTTTGGTTGGCAAGGGTGGCTCTGTATTTCCATCCTTTTGCCTTTCTCCTCCTAGAGCGGCCTGTCAGGCAGTGTCCCGGGCTTGTGAGTTCTTAGTCTCCAAGCAGATGGAGGATGGTGGTTGGGGAGAGGACTTTGAGTCTTGTGAACAACGCAGATATGTCCAGAGCATTGCATCGCAGATCCACAACACCTGTTGGGCTCTCTTGGGACTCATGGCTGCTAGGTAAGAGCTTGCAGGATCCACTGCCTTTGGGGGTTGGTGGCTTCCCACAGAGGGAAGGGAGAAAGAAAGAAGTAAGGGAGGGAGGGAGGGAAAACAGCACAGCAATTTAGGGCTAGAAGATCATATAGTCCAACCCTCTGCTGCAACAGGAAACCTTACATTGTTTGGATTATTTTGGTGTCAGAAAAATTGCCAGAAAGGAGAAGGAGTTTACTAGGACAAGGCTGCCATGCAGAGGAAAGCAGAGATAGTTCTTGACTTATGACTACAATTGAGCCCAAAATTTTGGTTGCTAAGTAAGAGTGTTGTTAAGTGAGCTTCACCACATTTTACCCAAGCCATGACATCTCCTGGTGAGTGACATCAAGTTGGCCACACCCACACAGTCACATGACCGCTAAGCCAAACCCACAAAATAGGCCACACCCACAAAATAGGTAGCAATTTTTTTTGAAACCCACCACTGGTCCACACAACCACTTCCAATATAGGTGCTGTAACTGATTGTGCAAAACAGTATCCTTAGGATGTTTCCCGAAACAGCATTTTCTCCATAGTCTCACACCCACATTCAATTTTCTATCATTTCAAATAAAGTGTGCTGAGTTGTGAATAGAGTCTATCTGAAGACCTATTATATACCACAAGACCCTTCAGCAATGCCCTCAGCCACCTTAAATGTTTGCCATGAATTGGGTAATTAATCACAGGTCTCTGATGGAAATTCTAACAAGAGATTGGACTGGATTTTTGTGCTTGGGGTACTGTAGCACATGGAAAAAGAGCTTTTCTGAACATAGATGTTTTCTCTGCTATCTTTTCTTTCTCTAAATTTAACTGCAAGTTAAGTTCCCTGAATCTGCTTGTAGCAGTTTTATAGGAAGCAAGTGGAGGAGAAGGGGAAGATGGTGATTTCTATCCTGCCTTTATAATGTGCATTCAAGGCAATACACATTATGCTCTGACCTCCTTCTCTTGTCCTCTGTGGGATGAATTAGATTGGGAAAGAGTGACTGGCCCAGAGTCATCTAGCCAGCTTTCATGATTAATGGAGCACTAGAACCTACTAGCTTCTAGTTTCTGTCCAGCCTCTTAATTACTACATCTGATTGGTTCATTTTGCTTTGCAGGTATCCAGATGTTGGAGTTCTGGAAAAGGGAATTAAACTATTGATTGAGAAACAGCTGCCTAATGGGGACTGGCCCCAGGTAAAATGTCTCTTTTTTCAGTTTACCTGTCTTTTGCTTAAAAGCATTGTGCCTCAATTACTTAGCCCTTATAATCGTTCTCCCTGGATTTTTCAGCATCAAAAAAGTTCCTTTTCTGTTGCTCTGTAGGATTTACTGATATGTTTTTACTTATCTTCTGCACGGCCTACCAGCTAAGTGGTATATTCTTTCCCACTCTTAGGCTACTCTTGAGGAACTGCCATGCCAACAGTTTTTAATGCTTAAAAGGCTTAGTTCTCAAAGTCCTCTTCTCAGCTTAGGTCCTTTTATCCGGCGTGCAGAGCCAATAAGCCACACCAGATAGATGGAAAGCAATAAGACTTAAAAAAAAAAAAAAAGATTGCCAAGAAGCAAGTTCCAAAATGGCCACATCCCATTTATGCAGGTTTGAAAATCATACATTGCCATGAACCAGTCAAAGAAACATCACTGTAAACCAATCGTTAAAAGTAACATCATGCACACATTTCAGAAGTAACATAATTCAACAAAACCTACAAGGTTTGTTAAGACTTTTATCTTATCAATAATATTCCTACACTAAAAGAATTCCTGAGAAGGCTTCCTGGGTGGAGCCTGCTGGTGGTGGCAGCAAAAAACAAGCTGCTTCCGAATTCCTGGCTACGTATCTGTTTAGAGGATCTTCCCTCTGACGTCTTATCAGGTTTTCTTATCCTTCAGCAAGAAGGAAAGAAGAATTTGTTTTGCTGGCAAATGCGCTTCCATTTTTGCAGCTTTTGTGCTTGCAGGGAGAGGGGGGCTAGCCCAAAGCAGAATGGCTGTCCATGCTGGGAACTTCAAACTGCCTTGTGCGGGACAAAGTAGGTCTCCCCCACTCAGTTCAAAGTTTTGATTGATTTAATCTTATCACGAGCTGGATCCGTATTACGTAGGCAATAATTGTTTATCAAGAGTTTAGCTTCTTTTCTTTTTCTCCTCCGAAAAACTATTTACTTAGAGGCTTTTAAAATGGCGCCGAGCAGGTTGGTTTCTCCGGTAATAACGAACACTTTTTGTTAACTATTACAAGAATTCAAAACAAAGGAGGATGCTTATCATTTGTTTCACAATCGGCCAGCAGAAGCTTTTTAATTAGTTTCATTTCTACAAGATTTTCACTCCCTCATTAATCTTGCTTATCTGGAAGTTAAATGATGATGAATCTGCTGAACTGTCTTGTTACAATGTTTACTCACTGAAAGTTTTGCCAAGCCTTAAACTTCAAAGTAAAAGGGGAACTCAGCTTCTTTACTTAAAGCTGCATATTCAGGCAACAGAGTTTTATTAATTGCAGGCAGATAAATTTTGAAATGGCTTCAAAACTAAATATTAATTTGAAGTCGTCACCCTCTACTTCCAGGGGCACATCCCCAGTGCCTGGCACAAAGCTGCAGCCTCCGCTTCCTACGCCCCCTGCTGGGGATGTGTTAACGAAAGAATTTTTCCTGAGCAAACTAAGCGAGGCTCTTAATGCACTGACAATTAAAATGGAAAATAAGTTTAGAGATAATAGAGAGGTGATAAAGCAGGAGAGAAAAGAGGAAATAAAAGAAATGAAAGAAGAAATCAAAAGTGAAATAAAAGGACTTAAACAGGAGCTGTATGAGAAAATCGACGCTAAGGTTGTTAAAATTAGAGATGAAATGCTGAGACTTGTAACTGTATTGACAGAACATACTTCTGGAATGGAAGATACTCTAGAGGTTCTTAATGATGCTAATACTAACTTGACATTGAAAACAGAGGTGGTGGAACAAAAAGTGGAAAATGCTGAAAAAGAAATTATTATGATACAGTACCGACAAATGGAGTTTGCATTAAGAGTAAGGGGGCTGCGTGAGGAGAAACAGGAGAACTTGAAACAGATCCTATCGGAAGCTTTTGACCGCCTGATGGGAAGACCAGGGACAATCTTGACTGGCAAATCAACAAAGCTTACCGCGTTAATTCTTGGCTGGCAAAGCAGAAGCAGCTTCCCCGAGACATCGTTATATATTTTACTATAAGAGAGCTTAGAAATATGGTACTGCAAGCATCTTATAACACTAAGCTTCAAATTGGCGGTCAAGACCTGATTGTTTTGAAAGAGATACCACCTCAAATGTTAAGAGCCAGGAGAGACTACGCTTTTTTGGTCGAAGAACTCAGAAATCGTCAGATACAGTATAGATGGGATGCACCATTTGGCATTATATTTACATTTGATAAGCAAAGATATCGCCTCATCTCTGTATGGAAAGCCCGAGATTTTTATTATAATATATTGAAGGCCGGATACCCTGCACCATCTGGACCTGGAGAAAGACCACAAGAAGGACAGGATAGACAGCAAACTACACAACCACCAGATAAGATGGAGCATCTCTCTCTTCTAAAAGTGCAAGGTGTTATGGAACAAAGACCTAGCCGCATGACTACTAGACGAATGGAGAAACAAGCTAAAAAGCAACAGCATCAACAATCACCGGCCATCGAACAAGGAACTACAATAACAAGTCTGGAAGCAGTGGAAGGAGCTAGACCTAAGGTTAAACAGGCCATGCAGGAAGCTCTAAAAATGCTTCAGCCAACCAAAGATGACAACTAAGATTTTAACATGGAATGTCAACGGACTGAATTCTCCACAGAAGACGAAGAAAATATTTCATTATCTCAAACAGTTTAAGAATGATGTGATTTGTTTGCAAGAAACTCATATCAAGTCAACTGATCAAAAATATTTGATTAACTTAAAACTTGGTCAACATTTTGCAGCTTCCGCTATGGAAAAGAAGAATGGTATAGTTGTATACTTAAGAAAAGATATGAAAGCTGAATTAATAGAAGCAGATCCCTTCGGAAGATATATTGCTTTAGACTTAATTCTAGAAGGGAAAAAGACATTACTTTTGGGAATTTATGCTCCCAATCAACAGCAAGATAGATTCTATAGAAATCTTCATGCTAAATTAGTATAGTGGGACTATAGTTCCTGTATACTATTGGGTGACTGGAATGGACTGATAGACACAAAGAGAGATAAGAAGATTTCCCGCCTAAATACTAAGATGCGAGCAAAGTTACCCAAACCTTTCTTTGACATCATGGATGACTTTGAATTGAGAGATATTTGGCGAGAAAGAAATGCAGAGGAATATGACTTCACTTTCTTCTCGGACAGGCATCAATCCCTTTCAAGGATTGATTTTATACTAACCACTAATGATTTGCTTTCTAGGGTCAAGAAGACAAAGATTGCGGCTAGGGTCCTTTCGGACCATAACCCAGTTTGGATGGAGTTGGGAAGGGTAGTGCAGGCAAGAAGGTCTTGGAGATTGAATGAAAACTTATTTAGATATGAAAAGTATATTAATGATTGTAAAAAATTACTATCTGAATATTTTGTTTTGAATATGAATAAGGGTACATCTATGGAATTCGTATGGGATGCAAGCAAAGCATATATGAGAGGAGTGCTGATGAATATAAATAAAACACATAGAAATAAACAAGGGTTAAAACGAACAGAACTGGAAGAGGAAATTAAGAGAAAAGAGTTGGAGTTAACAATGAACCCAGACGATACAAAGGTTAAGGAAGCTATTAACATATTAAAATCTCAATTTGACATGTTGATCTCTGACCAGGTAGCCACTAATTTATTATATGCAAAACACAATACTTTTTGTAATGCAAACAAACCTGGCAGATGGTTAGCTTATCAGATTAGGAAAAAAAGGAAAACTCGAAATATATCTAAACTGATTTACAGAGGGAAGGAGGTGTTTCAACAGGAAGAGATTCAAAAGGCCTTTCGGGAATTTTTTACAGAACTGTATAAAGGGGATAAAATTAATGGTTTAGATATAGACAAATATTTAGATAAAGAGAAAATACCTTCAGTTACAGAAGAGCACAGGCAAAAATTGAATCAACCAATAACCTCGGGGGAAATCTTGCAGGTAATTAAGCAATTAAAGTCAGGGAAAGCATCAGGTACAGATGGCTTGACAGGGGTTTACTATAAAAACTTACAGTTAGAAATGGTAGAACCTCTTAGAGAATTATTTAATATGATTCAAACGGAAGGTAAAGTGCCTCCATCTTGGAAGACAGCGTTTATATCTTTGATACCCAAAGAAGATCAAGATACTACTCAACCTAAAAATTATAGACCTATTTCATTACTGAATGTAGATTATAAAATTTTTACTAAAATATTAGCAAATAAGTTAATGTTGGTTATTCAACAATTGATACACACGGACCAAACATGTTTTCTACAAGGGAGACAGATGAAAAGTAATGTCAGATTAATTATTAATGCATTAGAATATTTGGGAAAGAACAACCAGATCCCTGCTGCGTTTATATTTTTGGATGCTGAGAAGGCCTTTGATCGAGTTAACTGGCAATTTCTGCTGAAGATATTGCAAAAAATGCAGATAGGAGATAATTTTTTACAGTCAATTAAAGCAATATACCAACAGCAAACAGCACAAATTATAGTCAATGGAAGTTTAACAGACTCTTTTCAAATTGGAAAAGGTACAAGACAGGGCTGTCCTTTGTCCCCATTATTGTTTATTATAACTTTGGAAGTACTGTTGAATAAAATACGGGGCTTGGATGGTTTAAAAGGGATCAAGATCAGGCAGCAAGAATATAGAGTCCGTGCTTTTGCGGATGATTTGGTCATAATATTGGAACAATCGCAGGAATCCAGTATGGTCTTAATGAATACGATTAATCAATATGGTCAAGTGTTTGGCTTTAAAATAAATTAGGAAAAACAAAAATATTAGCTATAAATATGAATACTAAACAAAAGGAAGAATTAGGAGTGATGCTAGGATGTGAGGTAGTTAAAAAAGTCAAATATCTTGGAGTTAACATTTTAACTTCAAATGGGAAATTATATAAGCATAATTATGAACCACTTTGGCATAGTATACAGACGGAGATGAAAAAAGGGGAAAAATTGCACTTATCTTTGCTGGGTAGGATAGCGGCAGTGAAAATGAACATTTTACCAAAATTTTTATTTCTTTTCCAAATGTTACCTATACTTAAAAAAGATGCAAATCTTTTAGAATGGCAGAAGGGTATCAACAAATTTGTATGGGCAGGAAAGAAGCCGAGGGTAAAGATGAAAATAATGCAAGATGTACGTGAGAGAGGAGGATTGAAACTACCTAATTTAAAACTATATTATGATGCAGTGGCATTATCTGTAATTAGTGATTGGACTCATTTAACCAATGATAGAATATTGAATATTGAGGGACACGATCTGGTATATGGTTGGCATGCTTATCTGTTATTCAACAAAAAATTGGATAAGAATTTTAAAAGTCATATCTTAAGAAATGCTTTACTGCAGGTCTGGAAAAAATACCAATATAAATTAAATGACAAGATACCCATGTGGGCAATTCCTAGACACGCAATTGAAAATATGAATATAGCACAAAAACAGGATAGAATTATTTACAGACAGCAGCTTCTTACCTCGGAAAGGGGGGTATTACAATTAAAATCCTTAGAGGTATTAAAAGAGGAGAAGGTAGTTCAAACATGGTTCCAGTATGGGCAATTACAGGCTAGGTGGAAAATAGATCAAAAAATTGGTTTTATCCAAGTTGAGGATAATTTGTTTAAACAAATAAGAGATCAAAGCTTAATGCATATAAAGAGGATATATAATGTATTAATACAGATGGATTCGGAAACAGAATTAGTTAAAGATTGTATGATAAAATGGGCTCAAAATATTGAAGAACCAATAATGTTGGAGACATGGGAAAGAATCTGGGTAAGAAATGTGGAATTTACACAAGCTCAAAATCTGAGAGAAAATTTTTACAAGATGTTCTATAGATGGCATTTAGATCCTAAAAAGTTGGCTTCTATGTATCCGAATGTACAGCCTAAATGTTGGAGGTGTGGTTCTCTCGATGCTACATATTATCATATATGGTGGACCTGCCAAAAGGTTAAGGCATTCTGGATAAAAATATGGTGGGTTATGCAAAATATCTTTAAAAGAAGGATAAAGTTTACTCCTCAGTTATTTTTACTAGGTATATGTACTGATTTTACAGTGGTAGAGACTAACCTGATTCTGCACCTAATAACGGCAGCAAGACTGTTGTTGGCGCAATACTGGAAGAAGGAAGACTTGCCTACAATCCAAGAATGGAGATTGAAAGTCACCAACTTAGCCGAGATGGCTAAAATATCGGCATATCTTAAAGATCACTCAAATGAGAGATATAAACGAGACTGGAAAAAATGGATTGACTATATACAAAATAAATACGGGACCAAGAAATTCCAGTTAGCCTATGCTTAAGATCAGAAATGATTTAAATTGTTTAAAGTTAGTTCAGCAAGAAGAAGCTAAGGTCAATGTAGAATGTCATTGATTTCTTTATTTCTTTTTTCTCAATAGATTTTAGACTGTGTTAGTTAAAAATCCATACCGTGTATGGGTTCTGGGAAGTCGGGGGGGGGGAAGGAGGAGGGGGGGTTGGGGGTGGAGGAAGGGGCATACAAAAAAAATTGTACTTCAATGTTTTAATGATTGACGAATGATGAAATATTTGTGTTTTTTAAAAGAAATAAAACCTTTGGAACAAGAAGAATTCCTGAGAACTTGGTACTTTGACCTTGTCCATCATCTTAATGGACAGCCATTCTTGAGCAGGAAGGCAGATGGTCTGGCTTCCATCTATTGCTATTTTCCCTGCCTAACAAAGCAGCTCAGTCAGTGGATAACCACACCATCCCCAAAGCTATTACTATATGCTAAATAATGATTAATATATGAATTAAAATACATTAAAGTGGGTTGTCCCCAAACTCTCATGAAGTTGCTGACATGCTTAAATATGGATGGAAAGCAAAAAGCATCTGCCACTACTGCCTTGTACTTTGCAATAATATCATGAGTTCAGTTTTGATTTATTCTGATACCTTTCTTGGTTAAGTCCATTTCAACAGCAGCAAGTCCCTCCTTTTTGAATTCCTAAATTATCCTCAAAATATGCAGACTTTTTATTCTTTTGATATACAAGGCAAGTCAACTTGTTAGAAGCTTCCCGTATGTGGTCATGTATGTTAGGTGCAGGTGACTCACATGTTTTATTTTCCTTTCCTGCAGGATCTTTTGGGCTATGAAATGCACAGGAAAGATGAGAGGGAAGCTTTACATTTTGTTTCTTGTTTTGCTTACAGGAGAATAATGCAGGTGTATTTAACAAGACTTGTGCTATCAGCTACAGCTCCTATCGAAATGTCTTCCCCGTCTGGACCCTGGGGCGCTTTTCTTCCCTATATCCTGACAGTCCTCTTTCAGGCAAATGCTCAACAAAGGCAATAAGAAACGGGAGGAAAGAACTGGCTGCAGAAATGACCAACAGACATAGTTTAGGATTTGCTGCTTCGTTGTAACAATCTTGAAGTCTGTCTGAGGTTCTTTTTGAGGCAGTCAAAGGGACTCTTTTCCAAGGAACCAGTGAAGAGAGAAGTCAGTGAAAACCTGCTGCTGCCCTGTTGGTTGTTGCTCCTTATAAAGTGTCTCTAAATTCTGCTACATTTGGAAGAAAAAAGCCCTTATCTGGCAAAGACAAACACATCTGAGGAAAAATGTAAATATGGAGTCTTGAAGACTTGTGGAACTTTGTTCTTCTGACTGTTGAAGCTCCCCTCTCTTAAGTAGAAATAAGAGGAAAAACATTAACCACCTTTTTTTGTCCAGTCATTTATATGCCCTACTTGTGCATAACCCTAAGATTTTTTTCTCCTTCTTTCTTTTTTTAATATTTCTTAAGATATCCCTACTTCCTTTTGCTACTTTCTTTCATCAATTTATCTATATTTCATCGCTGTGCACTATTTCTCTCCCCCTTGAAGAATTGGTTTTATTAAGACCCTTATTAAAAAAAATGAATTCTTTTTATATGCTTGTCTTTTGTATATATGATCCAAATTTTCTGACTTTTCATTCATCATAGATTTGCTTTAATAAACAATAATTTTAAAAATGTTTGTAATCTTTGATGTCCTTAATTTTGGTTTTCAAGCTTTCCTCAGTTCTCTGAGGTCATTATCAAAAGGATCATATTTGCATACACATTCAAAATATAATAAACACTTTGTTTGCATAAACAGGATTTATCCAAATAACATTGGCTTTCAGACTAATCCCCAGCCTGACTTAGTGCAAATAGTTGTGTAATTTACCTAGGCTAAAACCCAAGAATTTCTATACTTGTATAGGCTATTTTATATTAGGGAATATAAATAGCATTAGGAAAATATGATCTGGTTCATCCATAGTTTTTATATGTAGTAATAAAAAGTATAGGTTTTAGAAAAATTAAAAGATGACGGGTGATATGATTTTTTTCTTCTTTCCTTAAATATGGATTTCTTTCATTTTTTAAAGGGAATGCTTATTTTTCCTGAGTCATGTGGGGTTCTCCAATAGATCAACATACATGCATGCATACATACCAGGGGTGGGTTTCAGCCGTATGGGCCAGCACGGAAGTTCTATGATTTGTGATTCTCTTCCATTTGCAGAGCTTAAGCCGAAGCAGAGATCCTATAGAATACTGAGAGAAATGAGTGTATGAAAGGTTTCAAGTTAGAGACTTAGCACTATTGAAGTTTTATGTGCACTGAAAAATAATAAACTTTCTTCCCAAGAAAAAGAAAGAAAGAAAGAAAGAAAGAGAAAGAGAGATGAAAGAAAGAAAAAGGGAGAGAGAGACAAAAGGAAGGAAGGAAAGAAAGAAAGAAAAAGAAAGAAAAAAGAAAAAGAAAGAAAAAAGAAAAACAACTTATGACCACAATTGAGGCCAAAATTTTGGTTGCTAAGCAAGAGCATTGTTGAATTGAATTGAATTGAATTGAATTTATTGCATTTATATGCCGCCCTTTTCCCCGAAGGGGACTCAGGGCGGCTCACAATCCAAGTCAGGGAAGGGGGTACAGATAAGGGATAAAAAAGACGAAAAGAACAATACATAATTTAAAAGCACACAACAACCATACCATTTGAGGGAGGGGGCAAAAGCTCTTTAGCCCCAGGCCTGTCGGAACAGCCAGGTTTTAAGGGCTTTGCGGAAGGCCTGGAGGGTGGTGAGGGTTTGAATCTCCACGGGGAGCTCGTTCTAGAGGGTCGGAGCAGCCACAGAGAAGGCTCTCCTCCGGGTAGTCGTCAGTCGGCATTGGCCAGCGGGTGGAATTCGGAGGAGGCCTAATCTGTGGGATCTAATCGGTCTATTGGAGGTAATTGGCAGCAGGCGGTCTCTCAAGTACCCAGGTCCAATACCATGAAGGGCTTTATAAGTGACGACTAGCGCCTTGAAGCGTATCCGAAGACCAATAGGCAGCCAGTGCAGCTTGCGGAGGATAGGTGTTACGTGGGTAAACCGAGGTGCATCCACGATCGCTTGCACGGCTGCATTCTGGACAAGCTGAAGTCTCCGAATGCTCTTCAAGGGCTGCCCCATGTACAGCACGTTGCAGTAGTGAGACTAGGTTACCACCTAATCGGTTGACTTCACCCCAAGATGCTATAAAATCAGATAAGCATGTAAAAATGTAATTGTCTTACCCTTATAATGGGCTTACAAATACAACTTCAGGTAGTCCTTGACTTACGACTAGAATGGACCCGGTCAAGTGACTGCTGCAGTCATTAATCAAATATTGCAGTCATTAAGTAAATCCATTGTCTGCTTATGTCTATGGGATTGGGTAAAGACACAGGGTGAAAATGATGCAATTTATATGCACGATGATCCAACTTTTCATAATAACATCCTGAGGCACCTATTGTCATGTTGACAGCAGTATCTGTCTCCAAACCTGGCAACCTCAAAACCTGTGAACTTCAACTTCCAGTATTCCCCAGCGAGCATGTCCCGCTAAGGAATTCTGGGAGTTGAAGTCCCCAAGTCCCCAAGTTGCAAAGTTTGGAGACCCCTGTGATAGATTCTACTGCAAACCCCATTTTGGCCTACAGCAGTTACTGAGTTGTATAATCCCAGCCCAAGTAAATTTTTTCCACTCCCCAAAAAATCAGCATAAAAAATTACTTTATCATTACTATAATGTTAAAGCATTTGATGGCACTTTTTTTTTACCTACTTAAGTGAGTACTCACTGTTAAGTGAATTTCACCACATTTTCCAAGTTGGCCACGCCCACCTGGTCACATGACTGCCGAGCCACTCCCACAAAACAGGCTACACCTACAGAATAGGTTCTAAAAATTTTTGAAACCCACCACTGATGCATGCATGCATGCCTACATACATACATACATACATACATACATACATACATACATACATACATACATAGCACAGAATAGAATCTGAAGTCTCAGACAGAAAAGTAGTCTTTTAACTTACATTAGGCAATTCAGTTTCTGAATTGGGGAGGGGAACCTGGTTGAAAATAGAAAATAAACAGCATTATGATTAAGCACAGCTGTAGCATTTCTTTGGCATAGTTGCTCACTAGCAGATAATTTACTTTACTTAATTTACTTGAATAAATAATAACAATAAAATCCCTTCTTTGTATTCTGAAAGAACATTCTATTCTATAGTCTTATACAAATACATATTTTTGGAGTTTGAATATTTCACAAAGTTAATGTAGACCAGGGGTGTCAAACTTGATTTCACTGAGGGCCACATCAGGGTTGTGTTTGACCTTGGGGAGGTGGAGGGATGGGGGCGTGGCCAGGGTGGGCATGGTCATCTTGACGTCACTCATGTTGGGGCCACCTGTGGCAGCTCAGGAGGGCCATACGCAGCCTTGCGAGCTCCGTTTTCACTGGCAGAGGCACTGCGGGCCAGGCCTTTGCTGTTTCGAGGGCGGCCCCATGGGCCAGATGTGGGCCCCAGGCCTTGAGTTTGAAATCCCTGATTTAGTCTAACCCTCTGCAATGTACAGGAAAACCAAGTAAAATGTAGTCTTGTGTTTGTTCCCAGACTATATTATTCAGATTATTATTTTCTCATTCACCACTTTGCTCCAACAATCTGCACAAAGGAGAGACAAAGAAAGCAAGACTTTAATTGCTTGCACTTCACTATCTCAAGGATGAACCCAGCACAGAGCACATTCAGCAATAAAGACAGCTACTTACAGAGGAAGGATCACTGGCTTGCTGGTCTTCTGCACCATCTCCTCACCACTTTGCTCCAACAACCTGCACAAAGGAGAGTCACAGAAAGCAAGACTTTAATTGCTTGCACTTACATCTTACATAAGAATAACACAATGAAAGAAATATACTCAAATATTTACTTGTGTTATTGCTTTCCTGGTTGTTGATATTTCCATACTGTTCTTAGGCTTCCAGATTCCTCTGTTGCAGCTTTCCTGGTCTTTACTTGTGGATCATCAGCCGTGTGGTGGTGCGCTCTGAGCCAATCTTTCACTGTAGGAATTGAGTCCCATCTCTCAACAAGCATGCCAACAATACTTATCACCATCCGATAACTTATGTTTGGAACAATTAGGCGTGTTCTTTGTTCTGAACATATGAGGTTCATTTTTGAGAACCCCCTTTCCGTCTCTGCTGAACTAACAGCAATTGTCCTGACTCTCTAGCTTTTCTGATACCATCAGGGATTTTGTACTTGTCTGGATTTTTCAGCACATTTTCCAAAAAATCTCTGTAGGCGTTCAAATTAATTTTGTAATGAAAAATTCTGCCAAATGCAACCAATGCTGCCTCTGCCTCAGCCCATGGAACGACTACATCTTCATTTTTCCAGTAATCTGGCTCCAAATATGTGATAAAGTGTAACTTGTTTGTGGCTGGCAATAAGCTACCTGTTCTTAGATGGTTGCAATCCATCAGACTTTTCTTCAAATTGGTGATGATGCTTGACAGAAGCTTGTTATGAGGAAGGGCAACAAATCGTTGATTTGGAGCTAAATTGATGTTTTTCAAGGCTTGTGTTTTTAGCACTTCAACAAGTTCTGTTTCATATCTGTCCTTTCTCTGTCTAAGCACGTCAAAAGCATTGATTGTTTGCAATACTAACTTTTTGGCCATGATGGCATCTGTTTCTCTCCCCTACAGAGCATTTGATAGAAGAGAAATCTCATTTAGAATATCAATCATGAGGGCCAAATCCTTCAAAAAAATTAGATTTTCAAAACGGGAAGCCGTGCCTGGGAATCTTTCATTGTCCAGAAAAAACTGATGTAGTGCTGGATAAGCACACCACACAGCTATGGTTGCCCTTAAACTACAGGCAGCCTATCTTGGTCCCAAAACTCTGCCAATCTTCACAATTTCTATGCCCAATTGTTCAGAGATTTGGAAAAGGTCATTCTGGCTCTTGCAGGATTTCTGGAAAGTGGTGTGTATTTTATCAAGGAAGCTCTTGAAGTGGTTGATCTGCTTCACTTCTCTTATTGCATCATCCAGCACAAGTTGCAGGCAGTGGTTTAAGCTGTGCCAGATTATGATGTTTGGGAAGTCTTGAGCTATTCTGGCGCTGACTCCAGATTTCCTTCCAAGCATAACATTGGCACCATTGGAGCAGAAAGTGATTAAATTCTTCTGTAGATATTCGGTGGTAAACCCAACTTTATGCAAGCTTCCTACAACTGCAGAATATATGATCTCCGCATCTTGTTTCTCTAATTCCAAAAGCTCAACGAAGACAGTTGCTGGGCATTTTGGATTCTCAACTCTAACAAAAACTATCAGCACTGCTTTCATTGAAAGTGTTGTGGCTTCATCGATTATTAGACACACCTTTTGATTATTTGCAATAATCCTGGAAAACAGAGTGGTCTTGATTTGGTTTGCAATGAATTCAACTATTTTCACTGCAGATCTCTGTGAATGCAAGCCAACTCCCACATCCACTCCAACTGTATTTAGCAAATTTACTTGCGCTTCGATGTCTGAGAATGGATTACATTTTTGCGCCAGATTGTAAACAGTAGAAAATATTGTGCAAGTACTAGATAAATATTTGTCAGTTGACTTATCCACGGATTTGGTTAAAGCTTCCTGCTCCCATTGCTTCCTGCTCTCCACGCAAATAAGGTGTGCTTTTGATTGAAAATGTTCCCTTATTTTTTTTTCTGAGTGAAGCTTGTTGTGTATCCTTAGTTTTCCCTGCTGGCACAACCTGGAAATGCTTCCACTCTCTAGAAACATGAATACCTTTCTCTAAAGAGACCATGGGTTTTGCACAGTACTCACAAGCCATCTTCTTGTCGGATACTGCCAGTCCATCATACTTGTCCTTGAAGAGTTTGTATTGCTGCAAATTCCAACAGTCGGGAAGTTGTGGAACTTCAGTGCAGTCGATGGACTTGCTGCTTTCTCCAACCTCAAGTGGTGGAAGTGGTCGTGCTGGTGGTGCTGGTGCTTGTGGTGCTGGTGCTGGTGCTTGTGGTGCTGGTGGTGCTGGTGCTGGTGACTGTTGTGGATCAGTTGATTCCTCAACTCTTGGTTTTTTGGAGAAGAAGGCGGTCATACTCTGTTGCCTCTTCTTCATTATGCTAAATAATACTAACTGCCAAAGAAATAAAACAATATTGGACTTAATTGTGGTTGTAAGCTGAGGACTACAGGTAACAGAAGGGACCTCTGCTTTCAACCAACAATGTACAGTCTTTTCAGGAAGGATGAGAAACAGGAAAGATATAAACAAACAGGAAAGATATAGTCTTTCATCCAAGAAGTTAGTTCAATAATGAATGTCATAGATTCCCAGAGCAATACAGATTTCCTTTTTCTGAAATTTAGTTCTCAGTTCCAAAAAACAGGAATATATGAATTAGGTTCAGTACTTAGATTGGTCCAAGTAGCTATTCAGAAGTTAGTGGTTAGAAGCAATGGTAAAGCAAGATATGAAATTAAAACCAGAAATATTTTGTTGGCTATTTGAAAGGGAGTACAATATACATTTAATTTACATATGTTAGCAGCTGCTGGAATTGTGTTTGCACAACAGTGGAAAAACAGATATGAAAATGAATAAATATTACAATGTGCAAGAATAAATAAATTGACAATTAAAATCAAGAAGGCTTTGAATACTTTTTCACGTGGGATTTGTTTTAGCAATTGCTAACAGAAACAGAAAATAAGAAATCCAAAAGTATGAAAGAAAACACCATGGAAGGAAAGGTCACTAAAATGTATAAGGAAATATTATTAGTTCTTGATCATTATTAAGGTGTAGATAACTGCGGGACATTACAGACCCACACCCACAAAAACTATGACAGTGCCAGGAAAACATCAAAAAATAAGAATCCCCCCCCAAAAAAGACTGCAAATGAAACCAGTTTTTCCCTTAACCCTAAGGACAGGAAAGACAAAGCCACTGGAATAAAAACCATCAAGGCAATGTGGAAAATTATAAAGGACAGGCACTCACAGAACCATCAACCACCTCAGAATTACCTAAACAACTTGAGTGTTTAAGGTTGCAGGCCCCTGTTCTAGAAGGTGCTGTGCAACTAGATGTCAGTTTCCAGGTGTACATATATAACCATTTGTTGGGTATCTGATAATCTGAAAAATGCAGATTGGTATAACTTTCTTTCTCTTTCTCTGTAACTCTCAACATTTATTCAGTAAAATACCTTTCATCATTTCAAAAAAACTGGTTTCATTGGCAGTCTTTTTTTGGGGGGGGATTTTTATTTTTTTGGTGTTTTCCTAGCACTGTCATAGTTTGTGGGTGTGGGTGGGTGTGTAATGTCCCACAGTTATCTATGCATTAATAATGATCTAGTAATATTAATAATATCTAGTAATTAGTAATATCTAGTAATAACATCGTCTTGGCCACTCCCACCAGGTAACATGGGTGACAGGCCACTCCCATCCGGTCACATGGGTGGCAAGCCACTCCCATCCGGTCACATGGGCAGCAAGCCACTCCCACAAAGGAGGCCACGCCCACAGAGTAGGTTCGAACAATTTTTGAAACCCACCCCTGGATCAGGCCCTTGATCAAAAGAATTTCCCAAATCCTAGTTTAGACCAGTTATGTTGCATAGTATGTTCTATTCAACATACAAAGTGAAGCAGGACAATTTTCTGTCACAGAATGATTCTCCCACAGAATGATGCTCTGCTCTGACGAAATATATTTCAGCAAAACAACCTGAAACATATCCCAGTAAAATAAGCTTGTCAACTCATGAGTAGAAATCATAACTGCAGCACCTAAGACTTGTTTCTGCTGGCACAGCACTTGATCAATGTAATTCTCATCAATCAGTTAAAGAGCTTTCCAAAAGGGAAAAAAAAGTTTTTTCACTATGGAAACCTCCCAAAAAGTTTTTCATGAAAATGGGCCCTTTTTTTCCAAATAAAAGGCATGAATAGCCTTGGGGGGGGGGGGCTTGCAGAGTGCTCCTGGGGAGAGGCGGGTGGGGGATCAGCAAAAAATGACCCGTTTTTCACAAAAACAGGCCCATTTTTTGTTAAAAAAAACTGCTTATGGAGGCTTATAGAGTGCTGCTGGGAGCTGGGGGGGGGGCGAAAACGGCCCATTTTTTGCTTATTTCTGCCCTCCCCAGCCCCCAGGAGCTCTCTGAAAGCCTCCATAAGGGTATGCATGGCCATTTTGGTGAAGGGGTGGGACTTCAGGAGGCAAAAAATGCTGTATTCGATGTATAAGATGCACCCAGATTTTCAGCCTGTTTTTTGAGGAAAAAAGGTGCGTCTTATACTCCGAAAAATATGGTAAATGTTTCTCTACATGCTACCAATTACTGTAAGGTGACCAGATTTTCAGATTGGTAAAGAGGGACACCTTTGACCTGGGGGGTGGGGGGCTTGATTAAAAATTTTATACGGAGCAACAAAAATTTTCATACAACGGAAAAATAGTATTGCAATATTTTTTTTATTTCAACATAACTACAATTTACAAATATAAATGGTAACTGTTGCCAAACATCAAAATTTTGATCACGTGACTATGAGGATGCTGCAACGGTCGCTACGTGTGAAAATGGTTGCTAAGTGTGAAAATGGTCATCAGTCACTTTTTTCAATGCCATTGTAACTTTGGTCACTATGCCCATTATACCACCTTTCTTGCCACAGTTCTTAAGTGAATAACTGCAGCTGATAAGTTAGTAGCATAAGTGAATCTGGTTTGCCCATTTGACTTTGTCAAAAGGTGATTATATGACCCCAGGACACTGAAACCATCATAAATACGAATCTGTTGCCAAACATCAAAATTTTGATCAGGTGACCATGAGGATGCTGCAATGGTCACTAAGTGTGAAAATGGTCGCTAAGTGTGAAAAATGGTAATCAGTCTCTTTTTTCAATGCCATTGTAACTTTGGTCACTATACCACCTTTCTTGCCACAGTTCTTAAGTGAATAACTGCAGCTGATAAGTTAGTAACATAAGTGAATCTGGTTTCCCTATTTGACTTTGTCAAAAGGTCACAAAAAGAAATTACATGACCCCAGAACACTGAAACCATCATAAATACGAATCTGTTGCCAAACATCAAAAGTTTGATCGCGTGACCATGAGGATGCTGCAACGGTCGCTAAGTGTGAAAATGGTTGCTAAGTGTGAAAATGGTCATCAGTCACTTTTTTCAATGCCATTGTAACTTTGGTCACTAAGCCCATTATACCACCTTTCTTGCCACAGTTCTTAAGTGAATAACTGCAGCTGGTATTTTGTATTTTGGATAGAATCTTTTTTTAAATAGTCTAAGACAGTTTAAAAAAAGAATCCACACAGAATAAATTGAAGTAAAACATTTCAAACTATTCTTTCTATGCACAATATATTTCAAAGTATTGTGCATAGAATTTTTAAACATGGTTTCACTTCAATTTATTTTGGATAGAATCTTTTTTTAAATAGTCTAAGACAATTAAAAAAAATAATCCACACAGAATTTTAAAAAAATCCTATGCACAATAAATAAAATATTATTTTAAAATACATTAAAAAAATAAAACAAAAAAACCCAGCTCACTTACCAGCAGGCTTGCACTCCAAGTAAACCCAGAATGATGTAGATGTTAACACAAAGAACTGAGCAAATTGAGATGGTAAAATTAGTCAGGGAAATATTTTTCAAAGAAACTTTGCCACCATTTTTCGGAGCAGCCCTCCAACCTCCGTGCCCCTTCCCTCCGGAAAATCCAGGAAGTAACACTTGCGACCTCTCTAGCTATTTCCTGGAGCTCTATGGTACTTGGTCATTTTCTCTTATAAAAGTGAGTAAAAGGGGCGGGGGGGGGGGTCAATGAAAGTACTGAGACAGAGAGAGAGGTTAGACAGGGTGTCTTTTGTCTTGCCCCAGTTAGGATTTCTTAAGCAAATCCACTGGGCTTTCAACATGAAGCCAGAAAATCGCAACTTTTTTAAAATGGCCCAGGACACGGGACAATTTGTTATAAAGCGTGACCATCCCGCTGAAATCGGGACATCTGTTCACCTTAAATTACTGACTAATAGTTTAAAAGGAATAGATAGCTAGAACAAATTGGCTCATGATGGTGGTGAGTTTAAAAGACAGGTCTGTCTCCAGGCCTCTTGGAATCTTTTAAGGCTAAGCATTCCAGTTCATTGGATTTCAGCAGAAGCTCAGAAACCATTCATTAGTTCAACAGTTTGTTGTTGCTGCCTGAAAAGGCTTTCCATCCTTAACTGCATTTTTCTACCTTCTGGTCTTCTTCCAACAGGACTTCTGATTGTGTGCCATGTTGCTAAGATTCCACTCCCAGAAGAAAGTAGGAAGGAGATGGTGCGTTACTTGCGTTCAGTGCAACTCCCAGATGGAGGATGGGGCCTGTGAGTAAAGCTCAAAAGCCGTTGCTTCAGAAGGACTTTCCCCACTTTCTGTTATTTCATTATCAGTGGTGGTGGCAGCAGCACTAGCAACATTTCAGTTCTCCTCAGCCTAAATAGAGATGTCCTTGAATTTTTTTTTCAATTGTAAATATCTGACAGTCACTCCTTTTTCCAGCTGGCAAATGCCATCCTGGTTCAGAAGGGACTGATATGCCGCTCTTGGTGTGGGCAGTGTGAATTCATAAGCATATTACAGAGTGGCATATCATACATGTTTGAACCAAAGGCATAAAAAGGCAAAAGCTCTTATTGCTGATGGGCATCAATGCCGAGCCAATTACTTCAGGAGCAAATGGTTGGGATTCCTAAGGAGAAGATGATACCTGTTTCAGGAATTGGCCAAGAGTGTTTAGTGCCTTAAGAAATCAGTAAGAAATCTACAATTACTTTGCATTTTGAAAGGGTAGTAGAAATGTGTTATCTTGCAAAAATCTACTATTGCAGTGAAATATTTTATGAAACCTTGGAGAATCTTTCTCAGTCTTGGCATACTGCAACCATCATAAATATAAGTCAGTTGCCAAACATCTGAATTTTGTTCATGTGACCACAGGAAAACTGCAATAGTCATAAGTGTGAAAAATGGTTATAAGTCACTTTTTTCAGTTCTTCTGTAACTTTGAACGATTACTAAACAAATGGTTGTTAGTTGAGAATTATCTGTATAGTTATTTCTAACATTTTTCTATCTCTAGGAAATATACAAGACATCAACTTGAACCAAAAAAGCTTGTGCATTATCTGTGCTTTTTATCCCTTATTTCCTTCCCTGCCAATACTTTGTTTTATCCAATTTATCTGCTATTGCAATGGCCTGTAGCTTACTCTGTTTTGTATCTAATATATGTCTTTTGTCATGTTGACTAATTTTTATTAATTTGGGGGCTCCAACATAGTTCACACCTGTGTTTATTAATAACATTTGTCATAATCTACACTAATTTAAATATAAGCATAGATTTCCCTTTACATAAAACACTACTTTCTTAATAACTGTTCAGTAATTCTAGCGTCACGATTGACAGATTTTTTATGAAGCCAAGAGGGGATAGACTGGACAATCATTTGATTGGGATAGCATAAGGCTTCTGCCTTGAGCAGAGGGTTGGACTAGAAGACTTCTGAGGTTCCTTCCATCATTATGATTTTATTACCAAAATAGTATAAAATAAAAGCAGAGCGAATGACTTTGGTAGGAAAAAAAGTGGGAGAATGAGGGGAGGGCTTAGAACAGACAGTGGCTTTGTTTGGAATAGGGGGAAATTCTGTTGCTTAGTCCTATTTATGCTTCTTAAACCCCACAAAGTTTGAAAACTCAGCAAATGAAAATGATATGAATTTCAGGAAGACTTCTTAATGCTAGTTTAATGTGTAGTCTTGAAAACTATAAAAATAACTTCCAGACAAATTCATAGCAGATCAATTAAGGTGGAGTTACTTTAAAATGTTTCCTACCCACCTATGGGCTGGGAACTCGTGGCTGGTTCCTGCAGTTGTTTCCAATGCTTCTTCTAACAGATACATTAATTGTAGCTATAGATAGTGAAATGTCCAGACTTCTTTGTTTTCTTTTTAAAGCTATCCTTCCTATAGTTATATTTCTTGGAAAGAAATTTTAGATTTATTGCATTGTTAAAATGCGCTAATAGCTTCCTTTCACAAATGAGGTTGAGGAATGACTTTCTGTCTAAAAGACATTGTCTTCTGTCTTCCACATTGTCTAGAAGGTGGAATGTTTAATTAATAGAAGAGAGAAAGAAACTCAAAACAGCCCAGATAACACCATATTCCTAATGTTTATATGGCTTGGATGAATAGGAAACAAATCCATAGAGTTGTTATCACTAGTGCTCATTAAACTTTGCTTCTCTGATTTACCATTTGAATGCTTAGGGATTACAGTATTAATTTTTCCTATTTCTGGTGAATTGATTCTGCAAGCAAACTGTAATTCTACCTAATCTCAATCTGCAGCATTATATTTCTCTCTTATGCATTTAAAATAAAACTCTAAAATATAGCCATTGTTCATCAAGTTGTAATAAAATTACTCCATGCTCTTTTATTTTGCCTTCTTTGGTTTAATCAGTTCTTAAAAATTCACAGAACTTGAAGTGCAGTTGGGTTTTCTTGTGTGAACACATCTACCTAACACTTTTCTTGTTTGCTGTCTATTAGACACATTGAGGACTTGTCTAAAGTATTTTCTACTGCTCTGAACTACACGGCCATGCATATTCTTAGAGTCAGCGCTGATGATCCAGATTTAGTGAAGGCTCGAAATAACCTCCATAGCAAAGGTGAATGACCAGCTGGAGCCTGGAAGTAAATGTGGCTTTTATTTTTCATTTTACCATCATTTGATGCCTTTGGAAAAAAGGACTCTCTGCTTACAGAATAATCGCAAATTATGGTTTATGTGTTTATGGATTAAGTTGATTTCACCTCTTAATGACCATATTGGTACACTGTCTTTAGAAATATTTATCCCTATTCTGGCCCTTCAGGCCTTCCTGTCTTCAGTGTCTTTATTAGTGTCAATACCACTTCTTGTCGTTTGTAACAGCTTTCTGAAACTCTTTATTTGGTTGCTTCCTGAGATCTTTGCCTATATTTACTTTATTTTCTGTTTTCTTTTTGGCAATTTCCACTTCTTATTCTGACATCTAGTGTTCTTTATTCAATTTTTGGCAGTCTTTTTTCACATTTATTCTTAACAATTTCTCTGATATTATTCCTCATTTCCTCTGATCCTCTGTCAAATTAGGTTCAGGGCTTCCAAGCAGTTCCTGACAAGCTCCTTGAAAATGGTGGATATATGCTCAAGATTGTATCATAGAAACAAGTTGGCTTTGTTCTTATGCTTTAGGTTAGTTTGGAACTTGTACATGAACAGTTCATGATCTGTTCCATAGTGAGTGTCTGGCCACATTTTTGCTCTTGTAGCTGAGTCTTCCACATCCTTCTGCCAATAGCATAGTTATTTTCATTTTTGTATTCATCTTCTATGATGTCCAACACTTTAGATGTTTGAAGATTTTGATAGCAGTGAAGTAATTAGATTGCCAGAAACTGATATATTGTTCTGTTCTTGAAGGAGAAGGAGTGGCAGAACCTGGAGGCAAGTCAAAACAGGAATCAGCCTAGAGTGTTTACATAATCACAGACTAAATCCACCTTGTCTTGAATTCCGTTGACTTTATCTAGTGCCAAAATAGTGCTAAAGTTTAGTTGAGTAAATTCCTGTGCATAAGCATGAATTGTAATAAATCAGTTTAATTGGAACTTCATGTGTGCTCCTGTCTTTCATGCCTGACCATTCCAGTTCAGTTCAGTTTCCTAAGTCGTATAGTCCAACTATATTTTCTTCATCATGATTTCCACCATTGACATTCCAATCTCCAAATAGCACATTTTGTTTGCATATTCTACTGATTTCACGTTAAACTGGATCATAAAACTTGTCCATAAAATTGGACAAGTTGATCCAAACACTGGACCATAAAATTTCCTCTTTTTCTGCATCAGTGGTTGGAGAATATACTTGGATAACCTTCATATTAAAAGGTTGTACAGGAAGTGTAATGGCTAATATTTGATCATTGCTACATTATGCCCAAATACTACTTTCACTAGATCCCTGATTATGAAAAAATGCAATTTCTTTGTTTTTGTGTCCTGAGTAGTAAACATTATGGTCAACTGGCTGAAAATATCCAGTTGGCATTCATTTTAATTTGCTGATGCCAAAGACTTAAACATGTAGCAAATACATTTCCTATTTCATTGTTTTGAGCTTTCCCATGTTCAGGAGGACTTGAGGGGGAATATTACATTTTTACTTTAGATTTTTCAGTGCATTCTTGATTCTCCTTGAGCATGTTTGTTATTATGAAAATCTAGGAGAAGAAAAAAAGATCAGCTTGATGCAACCTGCCTCCTTTTCTAAATATCTAGCTAAGAGGTTCCTCTGGTTTTCAGGTGGTATTTTCAGATGATTGAAGCTGCTCAGTAATTAACATGCCTAATGCTGTTCATTGATTAATAGTTTGCTATTTGCAGGAAATGGGAATGATTATGTGACCACTTGTGAATTAAATGTTACTTACATTATTCAATTTTCCTAGTGTAAAGGCTCCTCTCCTAACTTGAGAAAGTAAAGACTCTTGAAACTGATTATTTCAAAAGGAACCTTTAATCAAGCAGGATGGAAACCATTAGAAGCAAAGCAGCACCTAAAAACCTTTAGGCCATGAAAATGGGATTAAGCTGATAATGACCCCTCTCCTTTGTCAGAATGCAGATTCTGACCAATATACAAGTGTGAAGATGCTTCCTTAACTCTTCTGTCCTGGGAGTCAATAAAGCACACGTTCCCATGGCTATCTCTAGTTAGACATCAAAGTTATATATCCTACATGGCTACCATAAACATCCCTCGAGAGATGTTGGGACCTTCAGTCTCCCGGTGACAGGAAACCAGTTGTAAAGTTATAAAACTCAGTTGTTTCAGATGTAGCTAATGATTTAACTCGGAGGCTCCCCTCCTCCCAATTGAATGGCAGTATCACTTTTAGGGATCTGATACCTAGGAAGTCTTTAAGTAGGAAGCACCATCTCTTTTTTCCTAAGAGTTCCCTGTTTTACTTAGCCTTGTGAGTAGATTTGTTCTTCTGGTCTGCTCCAAGTCCAATGAATAGTAGGTATTTGTATTAGTTCTATGGGAGGTAAAAAGTTACTCACTAGCTCTTTCTTGCTTTCTCTCTGACTGAATAAATTGAAGCCACTCTTTTACTTTTTGTTTTCTACTGTATGTTGTACATTTTCCTGGCCAGAAACTTCAGGAGATATGAAAAGTCTATCTGTAAAGATTGACTCATAAAAACTGTTGTTATGAACAGGGCTAATGGAAAAAGAGGAAGGATGAGGCCAGACTATTTGGTAGCAGTGTCTTTTCGGGACTGAGAAGGCAAGACACACCACATAAGCAGAGGGAAAAAGGAGAACCATAGCTCTCAAATAGATCATTTCTCCCCTTTCTTTTCCTCTGTAATAACTATGAACTGTTTATGTTTTATAAAGTTGTCAGCTGCTTTGATATTATTCTGTTTTGGAATTCTTCAGGTGGTGCTGTAGGAGTCGCTTCCTGGGTTAAATTTTGGCTGGCTGTCTTGAATGTCTACAGTTGGGAAGGAATGAATACGTTGCTTCCTGAGATGTGGTGTGTAAATCATCATCAAGAAAATTATACCCAGCTTCTGTCTGTGTTCATTATATGGATGGATGCTGATTCAGTCGTAAGTGTGAAAGTTATAAGTCACTTTTTTCAGTGACATTGTAATTTTGAATGGTCACTAAACAAATGATTTAAGACTGCCTGTAGTCCAGATATCTCCACCAAGAGGCAGCACAGCAGGACCTGGCCCATAGCTTCTGTTTCTCCCTGACTTATATTTTAGAGGTGTTGCTAAATTGGCTGTTGAAAAGAGCAGGTGGAAGAGCATTACAGTGGGATAATCTAATTTATTTATTAAATGTACTTATGAAATGTATGTGACACTCATCTCACTGTAAAAGTAAGTCTTACAGCATAATAAAAAGATAATACAAAACAATTTTAAAAGTAAGAAAGATTAAATACAGATAAAAAACCAAGAGGACATATTACATGGTGGGGATATTCTCTCTGCATAGTCAGCCCCAGCATTAAGCACCCTTATTGGAGCCCTAGGCCAGCCAACAGAGCCAGGTTTTAAGGCTCTTCTGGGAGGCCAGGAATATGGGGCCAACCTTACCTTCAATGGAAGAATCTGCCAAATGTCGGGAGCCACAACAGAGAAGGCTCTTCTCCTAGATCCTGCCAAAGAAATTATTGCACATGGGAACTCGGTTTGCTGTGGCCTAGAGGTGGAGCTGTATGCTGTCTTAAAGGACTATTTGTTATATTCTAAAACATTGGGATAAAAATACACCTATGCTTAGTAAGAAAGCTTTTCCAGGGGCAGTGGGATACTACTGAGAATGTCAATCTTCTGGTCTCAGTCAACTCATACCACCAATTACTTTCAAGTTGGATTGTTTTCGGGCGGTGTTATCTTACCCGCAGGATGCCAGGATGCCAGTAGACAATCGGGGGAGGCTCCTTTCCTGTCCCTACATGGTTTTTTGCTCATGGGAATTGAGCTGCCAAGCTGCCGACTTCAGCAGAGTGCAGGCTCAGCGTCTTACCATGAAAACAATGTCACTTAATATTATACTATTACTAACCCCTTAACAATCAAGCTCATGAAGAACTAGACAAACGAATCCATCATGTAGAACTAGAAAGTTTTGAAATATATAGTTATAACAATTAGGACAACATGAATGGGGCATCCAGCAATTTGATATATGTCAAAATGCTCTATTTGAGGGAATGCACTAAAACAAGTTTCCAACTTATATTTATACTGTGTAATAAATAACTATATTCACACCAAATCTGAAGACTTTATTTCCTCAAACTATGATCCACAGGCTAAATCTGACCTGCCATTTGTTTTTATACAGCCCATGAGCCATGAATGAACAGGCAAGTGGGTGGCAGATTATCAGTGCCATATTTCAGCCAAGGGCCGTGGATGCGTGAATATCCTAGGTGGCCATAAAGGCCTATCAGTCAGCCTGCTTTCTGACGGGCTGGCACTGTCCAATGGCTACTGTGCTGTTTGGCCTGCAGTCTTGCCATCTTATACCTGCAAAGACAGAGGTAGGATCTGGCCCTTGATCAAAAGAATTTCCCGAATCCTAGTTTAGACCAGTTATGTTGCATAGTATGTTCTATTCAACATGCAAAGTGAAGCAGGACAATTTTCTGTCACAGAATGATTCTCCCACAGAACGATGCTCTGCTCTGACGAAAAATATATTTCAGCAAAACAACCTGAAACATATCCCAGTAAAATAAGCTTGTCAACTCATGAGTAGAAATCATAACTGCAGCAAGGGAATGTTCCACTGAAATCTTTCTTTTTGGCCAAACATCATTTCAGCGAAAAAAATACCAAAAAAAAATCTGTTTCTGAGATATTGAGACCAGCCAAATTGATCAGTCAATATTTTTAATATTAGACACAAAATTTTGGATGGAATCACAACTAGCAGATAGGAGTTTGTTAGCAGCTATCTTTCAAAAGGCAGTTTTGAAGGAAGAAAAGATTCAAAATGTTCAGACTCTGCCTTAAACTCGCTTATAAATGAGGCTAGAAGTTCCTATTGCAGTTAGTGTAATTCTTACTTTTGGGACTTCATCCTGTTGTGAAAGTATAGGCAGTCCTCATCTTACATCCATTTGTTTACTGACCATTTGAAATTACAACACTACTGAAAAGTGACAATCAGTACTCAACTATTGCAGCATCCCCAGAGTCACATGATCAACATTTAGGAGCTTGGCAATTAGCATATTTTTATGAGGGTTGGAGCGTTGGGGTGTTTGTGTCACATGATTATATTTGCTACTTTCCCAGCCAGCTTCCAAGAAGCAAAATCAACGGAGTAAATTGCATATGCTTAATGACCATGAGTCACTTAACTGCTTAACAACCATGGCAGAAAAGGTCATAAACTTGCACAACTCACTTAACAACCACTTTGATTAACAATGGAAATTCTGGTCCCAATTGTGGTCATAAGTCAAGGACCACATATGTACTGATATGTCTTTTCAGTTCAACTTTATGGAAAGAAATGGGTACTCTTATTCAACAAATGTTCTTGGCATATAATTTGACATCTATGTGATATGGTGAACAATCTGCCTCATTACCATCAACGTACAGAATTATTGGATGTCTACAATGGCTTCCTTTAAATAGAAAGGCTGTCAGTTTCATCAATAGGAAACAACATTCAGAATGCAGAATTTAAGATCTGACATTACAGTTCAGGATTCATTTAAGGGTTTCGTGTTTGCACAAACACTGCAGCAGCTAGTCCTGGCCTACTGGTGCTAATTGAACATCTCAGCAATAATGACCAACTTTGTTAGAGATGAACCAGCCAAGCCTCTTTATTTAGCAAAAACAAATAGTATGTTCGTTAGATGACATTACGGGCTAATTTCAGTAACTCAAACTGTTTCAATCGTTAACTGCCTCCCTCCAGCCACAATCTGTCACAGTTAGGCATAATCCAAGAACATGTTTGGTTTGCTGTGAAGCTGTAAATCACTTTAAATTCTACAGAGATCCCCAGCATGATGCGATTTTTCACCGGAAGATTTCCACCTGGTGTTAATGCCCTACAACTATATGTATCTATATCTGGAGAGTTACATTGGTTTGGCTGGCTTGAAAGAAGTTTTGCCTCATATCCTGCAAAGGGCTGTAGCCCCAACACATGATTTTTGCACTTAATTTAGAAGCGTCCCTTCTGTGCTCTTTGCGGCTTTCTTCCCATCCCCATTTTCTTGTCACTGATCTGAGCCAGACTCGCTTCCTTCGCATGGAAGCTCTGCAGCAGTCCACATTTAAGCTCTAAGGAGGAAAACCAGATCAAAGCGTGGAAGGGCTGGCGCTCCTCCGTGGCCTCGGCTTTAAATTTTCAATGATGAAAGCGCCGGAATTTGACTTGCTGAGTCCCTGCATTTCTTTGGATCCTCTCGCTTGCTCCGTTAAAGCTACCAGCGCCTGTTACTGTTCCACATCCAATAACTCGTTCTTCTGTGATTACTCCCTGCAAAGGTTTCTCCTTTCCCATAGGAGACCAACAGCAAGCTTTACTTGGAAACTGACTCCGCCTTCAATTGTACCTAAACTCTCGTGATTGGCTCGTACTTTCATCAGTTCAAATCGGGATGTTTCCAATAGCTTCTTGGGAATTGTAGTCCTCAAGAAGGAACTGCTTTGGGCCACGATTCACCCAAAAGACTTCATATCCCAGCGTGCCGCTGAAACAGTCGAGCTGTGAGGTGTGTGATAAGTCCAGCCTTGGCTGTACTTTATTTTATGCCGGTCCTTATGCTACTGCCTGCAGACTTCAACCTTAGCTCAGAGTGACAGGATGGATGGAACGTGAGTATTTTGGCATCTCTCCTATTTTAGGATTCTTCTAGAGCTTTCTGGTCGTTTTAGTTTTAGCTTTGTTTGGAAAAATCACTAGGATGCTTTACTTGTGGCGATGCAAAAAGAAAAAGAAAAGAATGAAAAGTCCAGGACGTAATTGGTGATTAAAAAATGACACATTTTCCCATGGTCTGAGAAGGGATTTGAATCTTCTGTGATCATCTACCCATTAATTTTTTTGACAAAATGGGAATAATTAAAAACATATTTGTACTATGTATATATGATGTGATACATACATTATTGCTCTATGCTCTTTCTCTGTTAAACAATTTAAATCACACAGAGGCTGTTTGTGGTTTGGTTATCCTTTTGTTTCACAAAAAAGGTTAATTTTGATAATATTTCATATTATCGAGTCATCAAATTCATTCTTGTATTTTATACATCTTTTTCTTCTTCTTCTGTATTATATTTCTCTACTATAACATAGAAAAACTTGAATTGGTTTGCCATAGCCATAAACCTTTTATACATTAAATATAGTAAAATTGACAAATCCCATATAAATAGTAGAATAAAAAGATACATGGTAAAAATAATCCCTTAAAATAGAGGTGCCGAGGGAGTTAGTGACCAAAGAAGGCTGATGTAAAAAGGCTACTTTGGTAAGAATGCCTGCAGCACATCGGCTTGGAGCCTGGATTCTTGGTACTCTGAGCTCAGAAAACATCAAGAACCAACACTTTAAACTTATTCTCATATATTCTCAGCTATTGGAAAGCAAATCATTCTCAAACATGTAAAAAGGTCACCAATGCAGCTCTTTAAATAGCAGTCCCAGAGAAAAGCCGTTTGAGGGGAATTTGATGTCAACAGAGATGTTTCTTTGGTTCATCTATTTGAAGGATTTAGAACTTTGTCCAAAAATAGAAGCCCTTTTAAATTAAAACATTGTAACTTTTCCCACATCATCTGTTGAAATTGACACAATCCCCAGTATCACACCATCAGAAGGTGTGCAAGTAATTACTGGTGCATTTTTACTCTTAAGAGTTTGAGTATATTAGCTGAGTACAATAGTCCTCAACTTACAATCACAATTGACCTCAATATTTCTTGTTAAGTGAGAAAAAGATGATCATATGACCTTGGGACAATAAATGAACTGTTGTAAGTCAAGGACTACCTATATAAATATTGAACTAAGCCAAAGCACATTGAATTACCATTAGATGAATAGCCCATAATTGGCTGTTTGCATATCATGGTATGATTAATAGAAGAGATGCAAATGCTGAGAAGCAGGAATGGGGCTGAACCCTCCACAAACCAAGCAGCTTCACATTGGAAGCATACAGGGAGAAACAGTAGATGTTTTATTTCCTGATTTAATTTTTTATTGGATTTTGAGATTACACATTTAAACAGATATAGACTAACAGAAAATTGGAAGGGACCTTGGAGGTATTCTAGAGCTCAGGCAGAAAACCCTATATCATTTTAGACAAATGGTTGTCCAGTTTTTTTCTTAAAAACTACCACTGTTGGAGCATTCATAACTTCTGGAAAAAAGCTGTTCTACTGATTAATTGTTCTGTTTTACTTATCCAATGGGTTTATTTCCTTACATTTTCTATTACATGTGGCTGTAGCGAGTTTTATTTTATCCACAGTTAATCCATAGTTTAGTTTTAAGCTGGAATCCTAAAAAACAAGTTTCAGACACTGCTTGGATCCTAATGCTTGGACATTTTTCATTTGCAATGCTAGGATGAAGGCTTTACCTAGGGTCTCTCTTTTGCTTTTCACCCCTGTTAGATATTTACGGAGAAGAGGAGGCCCATATAAGACAGAACCAGCCACAGACCTAACCCGCTGGCGTTTGAGTAATGAAGAAGGTCGGCAGCGGTGGCGATATCTAGCAGATGGCGAGGGTGTGGAGCGGGAGCAGACTGCACTGGAGGCTCATTCTCTAGGGCTGGACACAGTAAGTGACTGATGCTGTTGTGAATATGAGATAGGAGGGGGATGGACAGCTTGCAAAACTCTCAGCAATTTCTTTCAAGTTCAGTCTTTAGAGAGCAGGACAGCTTGTCTGTTGCAAAATATTTCTGTACTCTAGCAGACATGGAAGAGAGCAAATTCATAGTGCATCTTTGGGTCATGTGAGGCACTGTGAAGATCTGTGGAGCTCTACTGTTAACATGAGTATCCAGGAATTGTCCCATGACGCACATTGTCTTTGCAAAAGGGAAAATGGTAATGGTGGGAGAGCGCTCCATATTTCTGGGGAGCTTGTCTGTTATTACTTAATTTCTTTTGGAAAAGGCCAAATATGGTGAAACCGATTTGCTTGACAAAAACCTCTGAAAGGACAAAACTATAAGAAGATGTGATGGAGTCAGATGGTTTATGTATACATGTCAGTGCTGGCCCTCTGTAAATTGGAGAAAGGATGCAAAAGCGATCTACAGCTCTCTTTTTAGAAAGATACCATCTGAAATACATGACTTATACTGCAGATTTCAACTTTTATTTCTAGTCTTCTGTAATTAGGAATATTACTTTCCAGTATATACAAGAAAGTGCTTGAAGAAGCCTCATATTCCATATATTTCTCTTACCAATATCTTTCAGTGTTTCAGGCATCAGTGTGTTGGATCTGGGTCCAGAAGAAATATTCAACAGATTCTCACAAGGTGAAAGAGGATACTGCCCTTTAGGAAGCATACAGATACTGGCTGGTTCCATAAAACAATAGATTAGGTGAAATCAGGGGTAGATAACCTGTGGTTTATCATACAGTAGGATTGGTCTAGTGCTTAAGGCATCAGGCTAGAAAGTGTGAAACTGAGTTCTAGTCCTGCATTAGCCATTAAAGCCTAGTGGATTACCTCGAGCCAAGCATCCTCTCTCCACCCAGCTCACCTCACAGGGTTGTTGTAGGGAAAATAGGAGGAGGAAGGTGTTCTGAATATGTTCAATCGTTTGTAAAAACTAATAAACAAAGAACAAGTAAACAAATTCACTATGAATCTTTTCTGGCTGGTATCAGAACTGTTTTTGGTTTGCCTAGGGAGCAAATCCAAGGTCAGCTGCTATCCTTTCTGTTGTACCAGAATCAGGGAGAGAGAGCAGTTAAGTACCCCTCCATACGTTGTACTGCTTGAATAAAGCAGTAGACTTCAGTGAACATCTTTATACATATGCCAGTTCCCTTTAGACTTTTATGGACCTACAGTCTGGTCATTTATATTACTTTCTGGTTGCAATTCTTTCTCTTTTGCAGACTAAAGTCTTCCCAATCTTGCCTACAGCCTGTACTGCAGAAGAGGCAGCGCTAAATGGGATGAAATTTTTTGCAGGCCTACAAGCAGAGGATGGTCATTGGGCTGAGGATTATGGAGGACCTCTCTTTCTGTTGCCAGGTATTATTACAAGAAAGGTCCCAGTAGCTCCTTCTCACAGATGGTCATGCATTGGTCAGATGATCAGTGTTTTGTATCAAAGGCAAAAAAATCTACTAAGCTACATTGGTTGTAGCTACTTCAGAATTAATTACCATATTTTTCAGAGTATAAAACGCACCAAAGTATAAGACGCACCAAGGTTTTGAAGAGGCAAATTTAAAAAAAAGTAGGTAGGTAGATAGAGAGAGAGGAAGAGAGAGAAATACAGTAAGTAGGTAGGGAGAGAGAGAGAATAGGTAGGTAGGTAGGTAGGTAGGTAGGTAGGTGGATAAAGAGGGAGGGGGAGGGAGAGAGAAATACAGTAGGTAGGTAGGAAGAGTGTGTGTGTAGGTAGGTAGGTAGAGGGATAGAGAGAGAAATAGAGAGAGAAATACAGTAGGTAGGGGGAGAGAGTAGGTAGGTAAGTAGATAGATAGAGAGGGAGGGATAAATACAGTAGGTAGGGAGGGAGAGAGAGAGAAAGTGTAGGTAGGTAGAGGGATAGAGAGAGAGAAATAGAAAGAGAGAGAGAAATACAGTAGGTAGGTAGGGAGAGAGTAGGTAGGTAGATAGATAGAGGGATAGAGAGAGATAGGGAGGGAGAAATATAGTAGGTAGGGATAGAGTAGGTAGGTAGATAAAGGGATAGAGAGAGAGAAATAGAGAGAGAGATAGAAATACAGTAGGCAGGTAGGGGGAGAGTGAGTGAGTGTAGGTAGGTAGGTAGAGGGATAGAGAATTAGAAATAGAAAGAGATAGATAGAGAGAAATACAGTAGATAGGTAGGAGAGAGAGTAGGTAGGAAGGTAGGTAGATAGAGGGAGAGAGAGGGAGAAATACAGTAGGTAGGTAGGGAGAGAGAGAGTAGGTAGGTAGGTAGATGTTTCCAGGTGTTTTTATCCATGTGCTGGAGAAGGAAATCAGTGACAATCTGCAGTACCTAAGACTTGTTTCTGCTGGCACAGCACTTGATCAATGTAATTTTCATCAATCGGTTAAAGAGCTTTCCAAAAGGGGAAAAAAAAGTTTTTTCACTATGGAAACCTCCCAAAAACAGCCCGTTTTTCATGAAAATGGGCCCTTTTTTTCAAATAAAAGGTATGAATAGCCTTGGGGGGGGCTTGCAGAGTGCTCCTGGGGGGAGGCTGGGGGGGCAAAAATCAGTAAAAATGACCCGTTTTTTCACAAAAACAGGCCCGTTTTTTAAAATCAAAAACTGCTTATGGAGGCTTATAGAGTGCTGCTGGGAGGGCGGGGGAAACCACCCATTTTTTGCTTATTTCTGCCCTCCCCAGCCCCCAAGAGCTCTCTGAAAGCCTCCATAAGGGTATGCACGGCCATTTTGGTGAAGGGATGGGATTTCAGGAAGCAAAAAATGCTGTATTCGATGTATAAGATGCACCCAGATTTTCAGCCTGTTTTTTTGAGGGAAAAAGGTGCGTCTTATACTCTGAAAAATACGGTAAATGTTTCTCTACATGCTACCAATTACTGACTAATAGTTTAAAAGGAATAGATAACTAGAACAAATTGGCTCATGGCAGTGGTGAGTTTAAAAGACAGTTCTGTCTCCAGGCCTCTTGGAATCTTTTAAGGCTAAGCATTCCAGTTCATTGGATTTCAGCAGAAGCTCAGAGACCATTCATTATTTCAACAGCTTGTTGTTGCTGCCTGAAAAGGCTTTCCATCCTTAACTGCATTTTTCTACCTTCTGGTCTTCTTCCAACAGGACTTCTGATTGTGTGCCATGTTGCTAAGATTCCACTCCCAGAAGAAAGTAGGAAGGAGATGGTGCGTTACTTGCGTTCAGTGCAACTCCCAGATGGAGGATGGGGCCTGTGAGTAAAGCTCAAAAGCCGTTGCTTCAGAAGGACTTTCCCCACTTTCTGTTATTTCATTATCAGTGGTGGTGGCAGCAGCACTAGCAACATTTCAGTTCTCCTCAGCCTAAATAGAGATGTCTCTGAATTTTTTTTTCAATTGTAAATATCTGACAGTCACTCCTTTTTCCAGCTGGCAAATGCCATCCTGGTTCAGAAGGGACTGATATGCCGCTCTTGGTGTGGGCAATGTGAATTCATAAGCATATTACAGAGTGGCATATCATACATGTTTGAACCAAAGGCATAAAAAGGCAAAAGTTCTTATTGCTGATGGGCATCAATGCCTAGCCAATTACTTCAGGAGCAAATGGTTGGGATTCCTAAGGAGAAGATGATACCTGTTTCAGGAATTGGCCAAGAGTGTTTAGTGCCTTAAGAAATCAGTAAGAAATCTACAATTACTTTGCATTTTGAAAGGGTAGTAGAAATGTGTTATCTTGCAAAAATCTACTATTGCAGTGAAATATTTTATGAAACCTTGGATAATCTTTCACAGTCTTGGCATACTGCAACCATCATAAATATAAGTCAGTTGCCAAACATCTGAATTTTGATTATGTGACCACAGGGAAACTGCAATAGTCATAAGTGTGAAAAATGGTTATAGGTCACTTTTTTCAGTTCTTCTGTAACTTTGAACGATTACTAAACAAATGGTTGTTAGTTGAGAATTATCTGTATAGTTATTTCTAACATTTTTCTATCTCTAGGAAATATACAAGACATCAACTTGAACCAAAAAAGCTTGTGTATAATCTGTACTTTTTATCCCTTACTTCCTTCCCTGCCAGTACTTTGTTTTATCCAATTTATCTGCTATTGCAATGGCCTGTAGCTTACTCTGTTTTGTATCTTATATATGTCTTTTGTCATGTTGACTAATTTTTATTAATTTGGGGGCTCGGTCATAGTTCATACCTGTGTTTATTAATAACATCTGTCCTGTGATAATCCACACTAATTTAAATATAAGCATAGATTTCCCTTTACATAAAACACTACTTTCTTAATAACTGTTCAGTAATTCTAGCGTCACAATTGACAGGTTTTTTATGAAGCCAAGAGGGGATAGATTGGACAATCATTTGACTGGGATAGCATAAGGCTTCTGCCTTGAGCAGAGGGTTGGACTAGAAGACTTCTGAGGTTCCTTCCATCACTATGATTTTATTACCAAAATGGTATAAAATAAAGGCAGAGGGAATGACTTTGGTAGGAAAAAAAGTGGGAGAATGAGGGGAGGGCTTAGAACAGACAGTGGCTTTGTTTGGAATAGGTGGAAATTCTGTTGCTTAGTCCTATTTATGCTTCTTAAACCCCTTAAACTAGCTATAGATAGTGAAATGTCCAGACTTCTTTGTTTTCTTTTTAAAGCTATCCTTCCTATAGTTATATTTCTTGGAAAGAAATTTTAGATTTATTGCATTGTTAAAATGTGCTAATAGCTTCCTTTCACAAATGAGGTTGAGGAATGACTTTCTGTCTAAAAGACATTGTCTTCTGTCTTCCATATTGTCTAGAAGGTGGAATGTTTAATTAATAGAAGAGAGAAAGAAACTCAAAACAGCCCAGATAACACCATATTCCTAATGTTTATATGGCTTGGATGAATAGGAAACAAATCCATAGAGTTGTTATCACTAGTGCTCATTAAGCTTTACTTCACTGATTTATCATTTGAATGTTTAGGGATTACAGTATTAATTTTTCCTATTTCTGGTGAATTGATTCTGCAAGCAAACTGTAATTCTACCTAATCTCAATCTGCACATTATATTTCTCTCTTATGCATTTAAAATAAAACTCTAAAATATAGCCATTGTTAGTCAAGTTGTAATAAAATTACTCCATGCTCTTTTATTTTGCCTTCTTTGGTTTATTCAGTTCTTAAAAATTCACAGAACTTGAAGTGCAGTTGGGTTTTCTTGTGTAAACCCATCTACCTAACACTTTTCTTGTTTGTTGTCTGTTAGACACATTGAGGACTTGTCTAAAGTATTTTCTACTGCTCTGAACTATACGGCCATGCGTATTCTTGGAGTCAGCGCTGATGATCCAGATTTAGTGAAGGCTCGAAATAACCTTCATAGCAAAGGTGAATGACCAGCTGGAGCCTGGAAATAAATGTGGCTTTTATTTTTCATTTTATCATCATTTGATGCCTTTGGAAAAAAGAACTCTCTGCTTACAGAATAATCGCAAATTATGGTTTATATGTTTATGGATTAAGTTGATTTCATCTCTTAGTGACCATATTGGTACACTGTCTTCAGAAATATTTATCCCTATTCTGGCCCTTCAGGTCTTCCTGTCTTCAGTGTCTTTATTAGTGTCAATACCACTTCTTGTCATTTGTAACAGCTTTCTGAAACTCTTTATTGCTTCCTTTACTGCTTCCTGAGATCTTTCCTTATATTTACTTTAGTTTCTGTTTTCTTTTTGGCAATTTCCACTTCTTATTCTGACATGTAGTATTCTTTAGTCTATTTTTGACAGTCTTTTTTCACATTTATTCTTAACAATTTATCTGATATTATTCCTCATTTCCTCTGATCCTCTGTCAAATTAGGTTCAGGGCTTCCAAGCAATTCCTGACAAGCTCCTTGAAAATGGTGGATATATGCTCAAGATTGGATCATAGAAACAAGTTGGCTTTGTTCTTATGCTTTAGGTTAGTTTGGAATTTGTACATGAACAGTTCATGATCTGTTCCATAGTGAGTGTCTGGCCACATTTTTGCTCTTGTAGCTAAGTCTTCCACATGCTTCTGCCAATAGCATAGTTATTTTCATTTTTGTATTCATCTTCTATGATGTCCAACACTTTAGATGTTTGAAGATTTTGATAGCAGTGAAGTAATTAGATTGCCAGAAACTGATATATTGTTCTGTTCTTGAAGGAGAAGGAGTGGCAGAACCTGGAGGCAAGTCAAAACAGGAATCAGCCTAGAGTGTTTACATAATCACAGACTAAATCCACCTTGTCTTGAATTCCGTTGACTTTATCTAGTGCCAAAATAGTGCTAAAGTTTAGTTGAGTAAATTCCTGTGCATAAGCATGAATTGTAATAAATCAGTTTAATTGGAACTTCATGTGTGCTCCTGTCTTTCATGCCTGACCATTCCAGTTCAGTTCAGTTTCCTAAGTCGTATAGTCCAACTATATTTTCTTCATCATGATTTCCACCATTGACATTCCAATCTCCAAATAGCACATTTTGTTTGCATATTCTACTGATTTCACGTTAAACTGGATCATAAAACTTGCCCATAAAATTGGACAAGTTGATCCAAACACTGGACCATAACATTTCCTCTTTTTCTGCATCAGTGGTTGGAGAATATACTTGGATAACCTTCATATTAAAAGGTTGTACAGGAAGTGTAATGGCTAATATTTGATCATTGCTACATTATGCTCAAATACTACTTTCACTAGATCCTTCCTGATTATGAAAAAAATGCAATTTCTTTGTTTTTGTGTCCTGAGTAGTAAACAGTATGGTCAACTGGCTGAAAATATCCAGTTGGCATTCATTTTAATTTGCTGATGCCAAAGACTTAGAGTTTTGCTGATGCCAAAACATGTAGCAAATACATTTCCTATTTCATTGTTTTGAGCTTTCCCATGTTCAGGAAGACTTGAGGGGGAATATTACATTTTTACTTTAGATTTTTCAATGCATTCTTGATTCTCTGTGATCATGTTTGTTATTATGAAAATCTAGGAGAAGAAAAAAAGATCAGCTTGATGCCAACCTGCCTCCTTTTCTAAACATCTAGCTAAGAGGTTCCTCTGGTTTTCAGATGATATTCTCAGCTTGATTGAAGCTGCTCAGTAATTAACATGCCTAATGCTGTTCATTGATTAATAGTTTGCTATTTGCAGGAAATGGGAATGATTATGTGACCACTTGTGAATTAAATGTTACTTACATTGTTCAATTTTCCTAGTGTAATGGCTCCTCTCCTAACTTGAGAAAGTAAAGACTCTTGAAACTGATTTCAAAAGGAACCTTTAATCAAGAAGGATGGAAACCATTAGAAGCAAAGTAGCACCTAAAAACCTTTAGGCTATGCAAATGGGATTAAGCTGATAAAGATCCCTCCCCTTTGTCAGAATGCAGATTCTGACCAATATACAAGTGTGAAGATGCTTCCTTAACTCTTCTGCCCTGGGAGTCAATAAAGCACACGTTCCCATGGCTATCTCTAGTTAGACATCAAAGTTATATATATCCTACATGGCTGCCATAAACATCCCTCAAGAGATATTGGGACCTTCAGTCTCCCGGTGACAGGAAACTAGTTGTAAAGTTGTAAAACTCAGTTGTTTCAGATGTAGCTAATGATTTAACTCCGAATTGAAAAGTGATACTCCCAATTGAATGGCAGTATCACTTTTAGGGATCTGATACCTAGGAAGTCTTTAAGTAGGAAGCACCATCTCTTTTTTCCTAAGAGTTCCCTATTTTACTTAGCCTTGTGAGTAGATTTGTTCTTCTGGTCTGCTCCAAGTCCAATGAATAGTAGGTATTTGTATTAGTTCTATGGGAGGTAAAAAGTTACTCACTAGCTCTTTCTTGCTTTCTCTCTGACTGAATAAATTGAAGCCACTCTTTTACTTTTTGTTTTCTACTGTATGTTGTACATTTTCCTGGCCAGAAACTTCAGGAGATATGAAAAGTCTATCTGTAAAGAATGACTCATATAAAAACTGTTGTTATGAACAGGGCTAAGGGAAAAAGAGGAAGGATGAGGCCAGACTATTTGGTAGCAGTGTCTTTTCGGGACTGAGAAGGCAAGACACACCACATAGGTGGAGGGAAAAAGGAGAACCGTAGCTCTTAAATAGATCATTTCTCCCCTTTCTTTTCCTCTGTAATAACTATGAACTGTTTATGTTTTATGAAGTTGTCAGCTGTTTTGATATTATTCTGTTTTGGAATTCTTCAGGTGGTGCTGTAGGAGTCCCTTCCTGGGGTAAATTTTGGCTGGCTGTCTTGAATGTCTACAGTTGGGAAGGAATGAATACGTTGCTTCCTGAGATGTGGTGTGTAAATCATCATCAAGAAAATTATACCCAGCTTCTGTCTGTGTTCGTTATATGGATGGATGCACTTGACCCAAAAAATTCCCAACCCTGTTTACCATCCCCCCTTCCAAGATACAAAGGTTTCTTAGAATTTGCACCTGCTGTTTGCAAGTCAGTTAATTTCCTATTCATTAAGATCAGTTTATTATCTTTCAACCCATGTTCCAGATTATCCCCCCTATCTCCTTCCAAAACAGACCACTTGTAAGTTTAAACTGCTGAAAATTTATTTATGAGGTAAGCTTCATAATGAATTCTTAGTTGTATTTTCATGGTGAGACTGAAGAAGTCACATTATTAATGGAATCTGTTTCAGTATTTAGTATGAGAGCATTTTGGGATTTTCTCCCTGATATTGGCTCTTGAATGTCCTCTAAATGCTTGTTTTACTTTCTCTTCTGTTTTCTTTTCTACAAGCTGAGGAGGAATTTCCTATATTTACTTTTAAAAATTCACCTCAATGTTTAAGATTAGAATCTAATACCCCCTCCCCATAGGAAGGAGTGTATGGTGCTTTAAGCACTACCAAATGGCTCTCTAAACTTGTCTACTTAAAAGTAAAAAGGGTCACTATATCACAGTTTTCATCTAAAACCAAAAGAGTACAACCTGATTCCAGTATTTTTGATACTGTCCCCAAAGGTGAAATTATTTACATACTGGACAACTTCATGGAGACTCTTTGAGATCTGATAGTTGCTATAGATGGGCATGCCAGTGGCTAATTTTTCAAAGCCTACTGGATGAAGTGTGTTTAAGCAGCCACTCCATGTTTTGTTGTCATGATCTTTTTGCATTTCCTTCAGTCAAGTTGTTACATTGTCTTTGCAGGCAACCGTCCACTGTTACGAGCTTTTCCCTTCTTTCCACTTCACAATAGGTTGTTTCCTTCATGGATGCCAGCTAACCCTTCCACACTTTGGTGTCATTGCCGCCAGGTTTACCTGTCAATGGCCTACTGCTATGCTGTCCGCCTCACTGCAGAAGAAGATGAACTTATCTTGAGCCTTCGACAGGTAGTTGCCAAAGCATAGCTTTCCTATTAGTCCAATGACTTTCAATTAATGGAATCTCTGATCTTGTTTAAGATGCAGGGTTGGGCCAATTTTCAGTTTCCCAGTCCCCAAAGGATTCCAAAATTGAAATATAGGAAAATGCCTTTTGACCCCACCCCTTTTTTTTAATATATATACATATAAAACCAATTTTCAAAGCGGTATTATAAAATGCATGGGATTTTAAAGCAGCTACATTTTTCAGGCTTCCACACATTCAGCTCATTAAAGCATTAAAGCTCATTATTTGTGCTGCTTTAAAGAGATGCTGTGCTTGTGCTCTTTCATATTGCAAAACATCTTTCCAAATAGTTTTCAAAGAATGCACAGCCT